>NC_041387.1:255068565-255226754 GCF_002162155.2 Triticum dicoccoides
TTTTCTCCGGTGATGCCCACCCCACCGCCCAATGAACGCCCCCCAACCGCCGGTGACTTCCAACTAGAGGTCTCACGACTTCGAATACCCACCGACCACTAATTTATTACCATTTCTGTCCTTCATATACGCGCTGACGGGTGGGCCCTATGGTAATGTGCGCTGCTGAATGTGGATCATTTGACTGGTCAATTGATCGTGTTATCAACAAATTATGGAGTTGTATGGTGAGCCAGTGACCGTATGATCACCCTAAAATGTACTCCTATTTTATTAACATAGTACAGACTCAAACTACCATTTCTTTCTTTCATATACGGGCTGACAGGTGGGCCCCACGGTTACGCACCCCGATGGTGCAACACTAGTTGCGCCGCGTGGAACGTTTGACTGGTCAATTGATTGTGTCATCAACAAAATACGTAGTTGTATGGGTGAGCCAGTGACCGTATAATCATGACATGTATTTGTTTAACACGGTACAGATGCAAGGGCTCATATATACGGGCAAGCACTCACCGCTATAAGCGCACACACACGAACCCTAGCCCTATGAGCACCTTCGAGAGAGTGGGCCACCATATATGATCTTGAGATTTTATGATGTCACCATACGTGCCTCGTAGTCGAGTGGAATGTCTCCTCCCACTGAACATACATCACCGGAAAATACTGAAATTAACACAAGATAAATGCGAGCATCGGGACTTTAACCTTGGTGGGCTTGAGAAACCATTGTCCTCTAACCATCCAACCACATGTTGGTTAGCACGACAAAATGTATGTGGTGACCGTGATGAGCTTATTCTGAAGTCCAGTGACCATATCATGATTTCGCTTCAAATACAATGACCGTAAGTGTCGTCAACAAAATATGGAGCACGCATCAAATGCAAAGTCCGTCAGTGTCATCAACAAAATATGGAGACGCATCGTGAGCTAGATACCGTTGTACTATTGTATATTCTTATTTTCTTAGTGGCCGATTGCATGTCTGGTGTGGTGGGCACATCATTTCTAGTTGTGCTGGGTCAACATGAAGACTCATGGGTTGGTTCCATCATGCGCCACATATAGGGTTGGACCGAGACGTGTTATACGAAGAACAATGTGGAGGACTCCGCGTACAACACGAAGCTACCAGAGTCGCGGAGGACTCTATCCCCACTGGTGATAAGCCGACTATATATGATTTGTAACCCTAGGCCCTTAGTATGTTATACAAGCTTGGGGGCTAGTTCATCAATAGTATACACACACGCATGATGCCTGGTATTCACGTGTACTTTGTACACACCCCTATCACTAATATACAGTACCAGGAGTAGGCTCTTCCTTCAACTGCAAGGGTCCGATCCGAACTAGGGTAAAACTTTGCCTCGTATTACCATCCAGCCTAATAGCCAGGTATATCCTACCAAATGATATGATGAAATCATATCTGCCAACTACTAAAAGAGAGGTGTGTCGGGGGGGCAATGTGTGCGAGAGAGGCATGAATTTTGGATGAGATCATGAATTTTGCAAATTGCATATGGACGAAAATCGGTCTATCAAGCACTCATACTCTATTGAATTCTAGCATGTGCATGTGTTTATTTCATATTATCGATCCACAGAGTGAGAGCGGTTTGAAATACAGGCAATGGATACTTTTGCAATTCATATATAAACATTAATTAGTGCACTCCATACTGTTAGTGTGAAGCACTTTATACATTTGTCACTTGCATGGATACATTCCAATTTGCTAGCTACGAAATAGAATACTTGTCGAATTCAACATAAAGGGGGTTTCGAAGATTCGAATTATTAGGAAGTGCATTCATCTATTTGAACCCGAGATAATGGCATTTGTAAATCAGATGTAAAAGGGGGCATCAATCTTTGCTGTGAGTTTGAACATGCTATATATATTGATACGCATATCTAACTTTTTTTGCAACCAAGGAGATTATATCTGGAACCATGCACGAACTGAGGTAAGTTGCATATTTTTTAATATACACTCGTGTACAATGTATATTCAAATGTACCCCCTCCATTCCGAAATAATCGTAGCTTTAGGATTTTCAAGAGTAATGATTTGTGAAGTTTGATAAATCCTGAAAGTTCAATTCAAGAGAACCGAAAACATTAATGCTTCTGCTCCCAAATATTGAACGAAGCGCCGAATAGGCCTCTGGTCACCCGAAACCGCGCGAGACTAATGTTTGGTGGTAGGAAATTGCTATCCTGACTCTGGCCCGTGTAGCCTATCGGCCCGATGTCCAAAGGTCTAAACCGGGGTATTTTTGTAACTTCACCAAGACGCCAGTGTCAATCGCCTCCGAGAAGCATTCATACACCGTGGGCGCCTAAACACCCATGCGCTCGGCTGAATTCTATCCCGCCCACATTTGGGACACCTGACATGACTGTCCTACCCCCAACCCGCAATATGTCCGAAATTTTAGATGGGGGCAAAGTTTGTAACTTTTCCCAAATTTCAAACAAGCGCGTCTCAAACCGAAACATTGTTCCCCCTTAGTTCCCAGCCTCCCTCCGTTTCCCCATTCATACTCCATGGGCGCGCAAACGCCCTCTCCACCATCCGCGAAACCCCAACCTCCTCCGTCCTCCACCCCATAGCGGCCAATCCACCGCCGCCCTCCTCCATCACGTTGGAGCCAGTACCCTGACGTCGTTGTCCAACGCTACCGCAACCGCAACGCCCTCAAGGACTTAGCAGCTGAAGCCGAGGTAGTGCTTCCTCCATAACACCGACGCCGACGTGCGCCGTACCAGAACCACTCCGGCCACGCCGTCCTGCGCCTCACTACTGCGGCTCCACTGTCACAACTGTCCACCGCACTGGAGCTGTTCCCGCTACGTCGTCGTTCGCCGCCTCGGATCTGCTCCCTCGCTGCCGACAGACGACCACCGCACCACACTCAACAACTTAGCCATGGGTTCATCCAAGGCTGCACCGACCTCCACAACTTCTGGTTTCTGGCGAACAACAAGAAGATCGTCGGAAAAATAGAAGTAGGACACAGCACTGCCAGCAGAAAGAGGTACTCCTCTTCCCTTATTCGTGTAAATCTTACATCTCCGCTCACACCGTATTCATCCCACGAAAGAAACTAGTTGAGCGCTTCTTACTGCATCTTCTTCATGATACTAAATGCACAAGGTTTCCTCCCTTTTACTATTTCACCTTTGCTAGTGGTCAGTAGCCCGCCTGGATTTCAATTCAGGGTCAGTCAAACCGCAATTAAAAGAAGCGGCACCCGCTTAGGCGCGCGGAGCACCTAGTCCGCCTGTTCCCTGGGGAAGCGGCGCATCGGTGTCTATCATAGGGGTGTGGGGCGCAGGAGCTGCTTGCGCCCGATCTGGAGGTCGGCGGGGCTTGAATGGATGGCCGGGGGTGCGGTGCCAAGCACGGGGTGCGGTGAGGTCGAGGGGAGGGCGCAGGCAGGGGAGGAATACTGGGCCGATGGTCACTAGCGTTTCGAGGAAGATCGTCAACACTGACTGGCTGGAGGTAGATGAAGGCGATCTGCCCATTCTTTGTACATTGGACGATGCAAAAAAAATGGACTGACCTATTTGCTTTCAGTCGACTGTTACTTTCATAGAATCTTGTAGTAATTTAGTGTGCCATGCATGTTATAGAGCTATCATATGTCTCCAGTCATTTATTTCTCACTAACATGCTATCGGCTACATTTACACTATACTAATTGTGCACACACTTCACCCATACTCACACTATTGTTTTTTTATGCATGCGTATTTCAGACTCTGACGCAGTGTTGATGAATGCAGAAAAGAAAAGACAGAAGTTGCTCCAGTGTAAATTGAAGATAAGCACTAAGCGTTTCAGCGCTCTAATGGGTGCAGTGTCAGCAGTTGGAGACAGTAAACGTAGCTCAGCAGTTGATGATCTCAATTGCCACACAGAACCATCCCTGGTGCTTGCTTTAACTCCGCGCTGTCAAATGTGGTTGCATGTTGCATATGGTGTCTAGCTTGTATTACTTCCAATTTGGTTAAATTGCATCTGCTTACTTTACACATTATACCTTTGATAATGACATGCCTTCCTGTTTTTGATACATACTAGATATGTCTATTAAACATGTTCGTACATCAAACTAATGCTCTTTTGTATCCCGCATCAATCACTTATGATGAGACAGTTACCCGAGTGGGTTACTGTGAGACGCCCTACTCGTTTAAAAAGTGCAGTGTCATCGTCCCCACATGATTCTCAAGAAACAGCAAGGCTAAATGAACATAGTCAACGTAGCTCTCTAGTTGATCACCGTAATTCCCCCACACCAGCATTGCAGGTGCTTGCTCTTACTTGGCAGCGTGATATGTGGTTGCATGTTCATATGGTGTCTACCTTGTAATGCTTCTAATTAGGGTAAATTGCATCTGCTTAGTTAACACATTATACCTGTGAATATGACATGCCTTCCTGTTTCTGGTACATACTACGTCTTTCTATTAACCATGTTCTTACATCAAACTACTTTTCTTGTGTATCCCTCATCAATGCTCCTAATTTGTTAAATTGCATCTCCTTAGCTTACACATTATACATGTGAATATGACACGCCTTCCTGTTTTTGGTACAGACTACATCTGCCTATCACACCATGTTCTTACATCAAGCCTAAATGAAGATATTGAACGTAGCTCTGTACCTGAAGACCGCACTTCCCCTACACCACCATCACAGTTGCTTGCTCTAACTTCGTAGTGTGATATGTGCTTGCATGTTGCATACGGTGTCTAGCTTGTAATGCTTCTAATTAGGGTAAATTGCATCTGCTTAATTTACACACTATACCTATGAATATGAAATGCCTTCCTATTTTTGGTACACACTACCTGTATGTGTTAACCTTGTTCTTACATGAAACTACCTCTCTTCTGTATCCTGCATCAATCACTTACGATGAGTCACCTTTATTCATTGTATATTGCATATTATTTCTAGCCTGTTGCCATGTATTGCTTCTAATTTGGTCAAATATATTTGTTAGGGCACCCTTTTAATTTGGTAGAGCGATATTGGTTTCATCTTTCATATGGTTTCTATCTTGCATCGATTCTAACAAGTTCGAGCACCTTGTGCTTAGTTTACACTTTATACATCATACATGTCAATATGTCACGCCATCCTGTTTTTCATACATATTCCATCCTCCTATCATGTGGCTGCCTTACATGAAAGTAGTGTTCGTCCGTATCATGCATCGATGAGTTCTGAAGAGCTAATTTTATTCGTTTTTCTTGTGGGTTTGACTTGAAAAGGAAAAATCAAGAAAGAGGAAGGAAAAGAGTAAGGAAGGCGATGATGGTGATCCTCTGCAGCAACGTAAACGGAGCATCTGTACTGATTCTCCTTGTACTGATAGTGTATTACAAGGTCCAAGTCTCCGCTCCCCTACTCCACCATCCAAGGTGCTTGCTCTAACTTGCCAGTGTGATATCTGGTTGCATGTTGCATATGGTGTCTAGCTCGTATTGCTCCTAATTAGTGTAAACTGCATCTGCTTAGCTTACATATAATACATGTGAATATGACATGCTTTCCTATTTTTGGTACATATTATATTTGTCCACCACACCATGTTCTTACATGAAACTACTCTTCTTGTGTATCCTCCATCAGTCACTTACGATGGGAAACCTTTAAGTTGGCAGTGTGATATTGGTTTGCGTATTGAATATGATTTCTAGCATGTATTGCTTCTAGTTTGATGAACGCCACCTATAACGAGACAATTTTAACTTGGTAGAGTGATATTGATTGCACCTTCCATATGGTGTCTTGAAGTGTTCTAATTTGTTGAAGTGCCATCTGCTTAGTTACCACATCATAGGTGTGAATATGTGAAGCCGTCCATTTTTTCATACATATTCCATCCTCGTATCATGACTTTGCCTTTCATCAGAGTAGTGTTCGTCAGTATCATGCATGAATGAGTTCTGAAGAGCGAATGATATTCCTTTTTCTTGTCGGTATGACCTCACAATGCAAAATCAATAAAGCTGAAGGAAATTGGCAAGGCATTGGATGATGGTGGTCCTTCCGAGCAACTAAAATGGAGGTTCTCTACATATTCTACTCCGCCATCCTCCCAACAAGATTCGCAAGACAACGGAAGGCTAGACAGTCAACGTAGTTGTTTAGATGATGAGAACATCTCCCCTACTCCACCATCATAGGTGCTTGCTCTAACTTGGCACTATTATATGTGGTTGCATGTTGCGTATGATGTCTAGCTTGTATTGCTTCTAACTTTGTTGAATTGCATCTACTTACTTTACAGATAATGCCTGTGAATATGACATGTGTTCCTGTTTCTACATTAGACTACTATTCTTGCATATCCCGCATCAGTCACTTATGATAAGGCACTTTTAAGTCGCCACTGTGATATTGGTTGTGTCTTGCATATGATTTCTAGCATGTACTACTTCTAATTTGTTGAAACGCCATAGAGTTTGAACTTGGCAGAGTGATATTGGTTGCATCTTTCATATGGTGTCTAGCTTGCAGTGCTTCTAATTTGTTGAAATGCCTTTTGCTTAGTTACCACATCATAGGTGTGAATATGTCACATCCTCCTGTTTTTCATACATATTCCATCCTCGCATCATGTGTTTGCCTATCATCCGAGTTGTGTTCATCAGTGTCATGCATGAATGAGTTCTGAAGAGCGAATTTTATTCCTTTTTCTTATCGGTTTGACTTCGCAATGCAAAATCATTACAATTGAAGGAAATTAGTCAGGCAGTGGATGATGGTGGTCCTTCGGAGCTACTCAAACAGGGGGTCTCTATAGATTCTACTCTTCCATCCTCCCAACAAGATTCGCAAGACAACACAAGGCTGGACAGTCAACGTAGTTGTGTAGATGATGAGCACATCTCCCCTACTCCACCATCACAGGTGCTTGCTCTAACTTGACACTATTATATGTGGTTGCATGTTGTGTATGATGTCTAGCTTGTATTTCTTCTAACTTGAATTGCATCTGCTTACTTTACACATAATGCCTGTGAATATGACACGTGTTACTGTTTCTAGAACGTACGTGTACATGATGAGCAAATCTCCCCTACTCCACCATCACAGGTGCTTGCTCTTACTTGGAACTGTTATACATGGTTGCGTTTTCCATATGATGTCTAGATTGTATTGCTTCTAATTATGTTGAATTGCGTCTGCGTATCTTACAACTTATACCTACAACGATCACTTACCCATAAGACACATTTAACTTGGGTATGTGATGTAGGTTACATCTTGCATTGTCTTCTAGCTTGTACTACTTCTAATTTCTTGAAATGGCACTTACGACGAGACACTTTTTACCTGATAGAGAGATATTGGTTGCATGTTCATATGGTGCCTGTCTTTCATTTCTTCTAATTTTGTTGAAATACCTTCCGCTTACTGTTTTTTCATACATATTCCATCCTCCTATCGTACGTGTGAATATGAAACGTTGTCTTTTTTTGTATATATTCCATCCTCCTATCCTGCGCTTGCCTTACATCAAAGTAGTGTTCGTCTATATCATGCACCAACCAGTTATGCAGAGCTAATTTTATTCATCTTCTTGTGGTTTTGACTTCACAAGGCAATATCAGAAAATAGGAAGGAAAAGAGTAAGTTGGTGTTTGTGGTCCTCCGCACCGACGCAAACAGAGACTCTCTAGATTTGTCGCTGCTACTGCTAATGAAGTTCAAGTCCCAAGTCCACATGATGAGTTCATCTCCCGTACTCGACCATCGTAGGTGCTTGCTCTAAGTTGATAGTGTGATAATTGGTTTCATGTTGCATATGTTGTCTAGCCCGTATTTCTTCTATTTTGATTAAATTGCATCTGCTGAGTTTATACGTTATACATGTGCATATGACATGGCTTTCTGTGTCTAGAATACACTGCATCTATCAATCATACCATGTTCTTACATCAAAGTACTGTTGTTATGTATCCTGCATCAGTCACTCATGATTGGACGCTTTTAACATGGCAATTTGATAGTGGTTGCATCTTGCATTGATTTCTACGTTGTACTGCTTCTAATTTTTCGAATTGCCACTTATGACAAGACACTTTTAACTTGGCAGAGTAATATTGGTTGCATCTTTCATATGGTGTCTAGCTTGCATTACTTCTATTTTCTTGAAAATCCTTCTGCTTAGTTTGCACATCGTAGCTGTGAATATGTCATGTCGTCCTGTTTTTCTTACATATTCCATCCTCATACGGTTGTCTTACATCAAAGTATTTCTTGTCTGTATCATGCATCAATGAGTTATGAAGAGTGATTTTATTCTTTTGTGTTGTGGGTACACCTTGACATGGCAAAGTCAAAAAAGAGCGAGGAAAATAACATAGTAGGGAGTGTTGTTACTCATCGGGTGAAACGGAAAAGGTTCTGCCGTCGAGATTCTGCTGGTACTTATAGTGCAGTAGAAGGTCCAAGTCCACCGGCTAAATCTACAAACACAGTATCACCTGCTCCACAAGCTACATCATCCGCTTCAACTGTACAAGCATCTCAACCAGTTACTCGTTCGTTTGCTCCGGAACTGGCAAGTTCCCAAGATGCCTTCACACCTAACACTACTTCCGAAGCACTGTTGACACAACAGGACTTGGCAAGATTAGCTGAACCTCATGAGCATCAACACCAAGACGGTACCTGACCGAGTCAAGTTGCAGTTGCATGCTCCTTTATATGTACTCTCACAGTTTGATGTACACTAACACTTTTCATATTCGTTGTTGAACTGGCACCACGGTGCAAGCAGAAATAGACATCAGGGATAATGCTTGACATATTAACAAAATCTAAAGGAGGAAGAATGGAGATCTATTTTGAGGCAGGTTTAAAAAGTCCACGTGATGATATAGAGTCACCCAAGTTAGTATCAGAGGCAGCCATTGCCGTTAGGTGTCATGCACGTATCCTCCCAACGTGGATCCAGTACAGGAATGAGAAAGACAATACCCAGTTTAACACCTTCCTTGACCATTTATCCGTAAGTAATGTTATTCATCCCAATTAGTAATATTGTCTTGCTGTGTCCCATACTTTCTAGCTTCCTCCTAATAAGACTCACATTCTTTTTTCAACAGATGAGGTTCAAGTTCGATCCGAAAGATGATGCACCTAAACAAGCATGCACTCATGTTTTTCAGTCTGCTCTGCGACAGTATCGGTACCAGCTTAGAAAATCTCACTTCGAAGGCAAGGCTAACAATCAAATCGCCCAAACATCTCCAATGGAATATATTACAGATGAAGACTCGACAACCCTCGTTAAACACTGGTCTGATCCAAAGTATCAGGTAGGCTATATGTATTTGATCAGAACACATATTGAACTTGTATTTATGTATGTGCCTTACAAGTGTATCTTCTTCTAGGCTAACTGTTTGAAGAACAAAACCAACCGTTTTGAAGTGAAATTACAACAGACAACAGGATGTCGTAGCTATATTGCACACTCCGAGGCCCTTGTAAATAGCTGCTACTTCCTTCTTTTTTTGTGCCATATTATCGTATCTATATTGACTTGTTCCAAATACAGAGGAAAGCCCGTGCAGACCAAAAAGAACCTGAACCAAATGCAGTGCATATCTTCAAGATTGCCACACCAGCAAGATTAAGGCCATGAGCACACCAGTTCAAGCCGCTGTTGTAAGTCCTTACTCCTCCTGCCTTGAACTGATTGGTACTGTTATGTGTTCATTTAACTACTTGGTTTGCAGCCAATGTCAGTTACTCTATTCACTTTTATACACAGTTATCTTAACGTATCATTTCACCTTACATGGTTTAAAAGAGATGAAGGATATTCTTTTGGTCTTGATCTGTAATCTAGTTGTTATGTTCACGTGCGCACACAATGATAAAATAGCATGTTTGTTTTATATCTGTTTGCCCATGATATGAATGATGTCATACTATGTTCATTCTACTTTAAACCATGTCTCTTTATCCTTAGATGTCAACGAATGTGAGGAAATAGACAATACAGTAGGCATGCTACATGGACATATGTTCCGAAAGTGATTTTATTATGTAGTTGGCACTACAATACATGCTAATGTATTAAAGTAGTTCACCAAAATAAGTTAAGTATAAACGTTTAACCTACTTTGTTTGTTTTTGTCTCATTTGTAACTTATCCGGTACACTAATCTACAAGTTCAAACTTTCAAGAAGCTATGGAACAAATGATTGAACAACCACAACCACCTGAAGTTGACGAGGCTACTACAGGCACAATGTCACCTCTTGCTGCAGTGCGTCCGTATCTCTCCACTAACTGTGCAAAAAGCACCTTCCTGCGTAATTCTGGGTTGGTTGTCAAGGTAACCTCGTCCAAATCGCTTACTGAACAAAATCTTCCTGCTAGATAGAGTGATATATCTGTGCTCCAGACACAAGTCCAATCCCTAATGGACATTGTTTTAGAAACAATAATAGTGGTTGAGAAATGTCGTCAAGATATGAATGGTTTTGAAACCAGACTATCAGACATTTGCTTCATTGTTCAAGAGCAATGGCGGAAAATAGGTGGAGATCGTGCTGATCCATCAGATTCTACAGCCTGAAACATTAGCACTCAGGTCAAATGATCTGTGCTTCTATACATCTGATGGTGCTTTTATCTGGAAGGACTGTAAACTTTATTCCTAAGGGCTTTTGTTGTATGGTTGGAATTTATTTTGTTGTGATACAAAATTAATGATGTTGCCACAGGCTGCAGTAATTACGATGCTATTTTTGTATAGTGTAGGTTTATCTTAGTAATGTATTCGGCCGAAAGCTTCGTAGGAGCCCAACATGCCAACATTCATCGGGCCCATTCCAATTGGGCTAAAAATGATTACGGGGCGAAATTGGCATGTAGCCCACTAAAAATATCTGGGCCTAAATCAGCATAAGCTTTCATATTTTTCTGGTAGGCATGTGCAGATAGTGGGCCTTTAACAGGCCTAAAAATAATTTGGGCCCTTAGTAAATAATAGGCCGTTTACAGGTGTAAATGTCTCGAGCCCATAAAAACATGGGCCTTTAATAGACCGAAAGTGAGATTGGGCCCTGATTCTGCCAAATAACCCACTGGACTTAGCAGGCCGAAATGGTGGCCCATTTACGATGTGGAATTTTGACAGGCCAAAATTCGGACGGGCCGTAAATGCGCCGACCTAATACACGGGCCTTTAACAGGCTGGAACTTTGGTCGGGCTAGATTATCGTCATTTTTATGGGCCGTTAATGGGCCCGATATGACGTTGGGCCACATATGGCCCATGGTTTACGTCCGGCGTTAACAGGCCAAAAATCACAACAGGCCGAAAGTGGCCCAAATCTATAGTGGGCCTCTAACAGGCCGAATGTCAGACATGGCCGAATATGACCCAAATCCTTCACGATCATTTATGGGCCGAAAGTTTTGATGGCTTGTAAATGGGCCCAAATTAAGCCGGACCTTTAACAGGCCGGAAATACACCGGGCTTCGGCCCAATTACCTAGCGGACTGTTAACGGGCCAGAAGTGACCATTGGCCGTGTTGATGACAAGTTTAGGACAGGCTATTGACGGGCCGATTTGACAAAGAATGTTGGGCCTTTAGCTGGGCCGTTCCATTATGGTCTGGAGAATCTTGTGGGCCTTTAGCAGGGCCAGCCCATTATGGTTCACAAAATCTTATGGGCCTTTAGCTGAGCCGGCCCATTATGGTCAGCAAAATCGTGTGGGCCTTTAGCTGGGACAGCCAATTATGGTCCGCTAAATTTTGTGGGCCTTTAGCTGGGCCGGCCCATTATGGTCCACTAAATCTTATGGGCCTTCAGTTGGGCCTGTCCATTTAAACTTTGTGGGCCACTTTTGGTCCGGTCCACGTGTCAACATATCATAGGCCCATCTCGACAATTGGATGAGTGACTCCTGTGCCAATGCAGAGCTGACGCGTGGATCTGTCAGCCAATGAGAATTTTACACGTGGAAAATCGGCATTACTCATGGCTGTTAATGGGTTATCGGATCCAAAATCCGACCCGATAGCTTAACGGTGTTCGTTACGGTGGATGCCACGTGTCGGTCACCCTTGACGAAAGCACTTCTGTGACGCGCGATTTATCGTCATGGAAGTGGACACTTCCGTGATGATTATTTTGGTAATGTCATGGAACACTTTTACGATAGCACAGGTATGACTATCTTGATTCTGTCATAAAATCGTCATGGATGTACATGCATGACAGAAAACGCGACCTACTTTGACAAACACGTATCATCACGAAACTGTATTTTTTTTGTAGTGTCCGGACGCCCAAAAGGTCGCTGAGGTACGTGCGCGGCCGTGCCCTGCCAACACAGAACACTAAGGCAAATAGGAAATCATGGAATTCCAGCTAATTATTACAATGCATAATGTTCCACAAATTTAAATAGAAGTTCTCATGCCTCCACGAGGCACGACGGATGTTGCAGGAATGAAATAGGAGGAAGCGCAGCCATCGCCTCGACCACCGCTGTCACCCGCCTTACGGAGCCCGTCGACAATGACATCGCCACCATCTTCGCCGCCGGCTCCGGTCGCTCCAGCCGCGGGCTCGAGACGCAGAGGAACTTCTCCAGCAGGGCTTCAATAGGCTTCTTCACAGCCTGGACAGCAGCATCGCGGGATTCAGAAGCCACTGGTTCGATCAAGGGGCCGAGGTCGAGGTACGGCTCCCAGAGGTGGAGGTGGTCGCAGCCGTGGTGAAAAGCGTGTGGCACTCCCCCTTCGCCATGGAGTCCACTCTAGCTGCAATGCCTTCAAGCGCCTCGGCGAGTTTGGGGAGAATCCCAACAAGGCCATCCTCTGGAGTCACAATGGCTTCTCGTACCCTTCCCTATAAAGGGAATGCAGCGCCATGTGGGACCTCCGCTCGAGGGTGACAAAGGCTTCGCGCCCCGTGGCCGCCGCCTTCTCGGCTGCGGCGACTTCTTCCTGGCCTCCAACCGGGCCATCTCCTCAAAGACAAGCTAGGCATGGGAAACATGGGCCCTGTCCACCTCCTCCTTTAGCTTGCCCAGGCGGTCCCAGTCCGCTGCTTGGTCCTTGGCCGCCTGGGCGAGCTTGGCGTCGTGGTCGGCGAGTGGTGCCTCCCGAGCCTTGAGCTCTTGTTCACGTTCTTGGAGCCGAGAGGTTTGGCCGACCTGCTCCTCGCGGAGAGCCTTCAGCTCGGCTTCCGTCGTGTTGCAACACTCCTTGGCGGATGCTACATCGGCTAGCGCCGCGTCACAAGCCACCGTGACCTCGCCATCTTACTTCATGCTCTCTGCCGTGACAGCCTCATCTCGGCCCTAGGCAGTCTTCACAGACGCGTCAGCCTGGAGCTACCCCGAGATCAGCCCCATGCGCCCATTCCATGCGCCTGTCGGCGCCCTGGAGATCGATCCGGAGCTGGTCTAGCATGGTGTAGGCCTCCTCTAGTGCCCCGGGCCTAACGAGTGGGCCGTAGTCTGCCAACGCGAGGGCCTGGGGAGGAGGCAGCACCGACGCCTGGATTGGCACTGCAAAAGCAAGGGCGGTAGTGGGCTCCGGAGCCCCTGAACCTCCCGCGGGTGCGACAGGTACGGGCGGCTCCGGAGTCTACCGAGCCATGGAGGCAGCCTTCTCATGAGGCTCTCCCGCCGTGCCTTGAGGGGACCGCTTCATCACGGGCAAGAGCGAGGCCGTCTCCTCCATCTGCGCCAGGGCCACCATGGCTATGGCGCACTGTGATGCCCCCGGGGTCTCGGCCCCTCCTTCCTCTTCTTCACCACGGTCTCTATCCTGGTCACCAGGAGGGGAGCATTATCGGCACGACATCAAGGATGGTGAACAACAACAAGGCAAGATACTTACACGTTAGTAGCGATGTACGCCCTTTTCCTGGCTAGGGCCAGGGCACCACCAACCTTCTTGAGCGTAGGTTTCGTCACGCCTGGAGAATCAGCGAGGAACACGACGGCTGGCCTCGGTGCGGCGACAACAGGTGACTAGGCAGAGGTGTTGCCTTGAGGAAGGAATGTCGCCTCGCCCTTGTTTGGGATTGCTTGTCCTAGCCTCCATACGGGAGTGGCCCTGGACCTCGTGACAACCCCGGTGGAGTGCGGGTATTCCTCGATCGGGGGATCGATGGCATCATCATCATTAGAAAGGCTGCAAAGAAGTTTGCTCTACGACGGGGGAGAGCTCTCCGCCACATCGTCCACAATCATCTCCAAGTCCTCCTCTCCCTTCTCCTTGGAGTCATTGTAGGAAGACACCGGTACTGGGGAGTTGGGGAGCTCAGGCGGCATGAGCCCTAGCTCGTTGAAGACGGGCATGGTGGCGGCCAGCTCCGCCCCATCACCACAGCGATACAGTGGGATGTAGGATTCCTGGAGGCTTCCCGTATCCTTCTTGAGCAAGGTGAGCATGGCCTTCCTCGGCTCTTCGCCAATCAAGCTCCCTAGGCGTAGCCGGATGTCATCCTTCGCGCCCTTGAAATCCCACATGGGGCGCAAGTTTGCTTTGAGCGGTGTCAGACGCTATGCGAGGAACTCCTTAACAAGCATGGCCACCGTCAGCGTCCCAGACTCCATGTCCGCCTTCATATTGCTCACGAGCAGCGTCGCCCGAGGGTCAGTCAGCTTCTCATGACCCCACCGATCGAGCTTCTTCGGCAGCTCAGTCTGCAATTCCTGTCGGGCGTGGGAGACCTTTGCGTCCATGAAGACCCACTTGCGTCGGAAGTTCTCCACCTTCTTCCCGGCCCTCATAAGCGCGTTGCCGCTGTGGGCTACGGCGAACGATATGCACCCGAAGCACTGGGTTGGGTCGTGCATTTGGAGATATACGAAGTGGCAGAGGAGCTCCACGGAGGGCATCGCGCTCACAATGACCTCGTAGTAGAAGGCGAACATGGAAAAGAGAAGGATGGAGTTGGGTTGCAGATGCAAAGCCTGAATCTAGTAGTGGTCAAGGACGGCGGTGAAGAACCTCGAGAAGGGCGGGACAAAACCTCCAAAGACATTGTGGAGGAAGAAGGGACAGAACATCTCCGCCAATGTCCAAGGGCCGATGGAGCCGACCAGGAGCACCGTCTCCCTCCACTCGTTACAGTTGCTCGCCATGAGCGGTAGCGTGGCAGTGAAGTGCTTCCTCACAGTGATAGAGGACACATCGAGGGCCTGGTAGGCGAGGAGGAGGAGATCGTGGCCTACGCGGCCGACTTTGCCTTCCCGTATGCCATCAGAAAAGAGCTTGGGAGGATAAAATCGGTAGATCTGGAGATGCTCTTGGCAGGAGGAAAAGGGGATCTGGAGCAAGGCGAGGAGAAGGCAATGAAGGCTCAAGGGAAGGCCCCAGTCTTTTTGTCAGCCTGGGGCAGTTGCCGAGGCAGCATGCAGAAGTGGAGACGCCCACGTCCCATGAAGCGCCACGCGTCGACTTGGTCCAAAGGCGATTTGGGCCCGCGGTGCTTCTCCCTTGCCATTTGGCTGCTCCTTGAAGCCAAGTCTGAGCGCGCATTGAGCCCGGGGGCTACTGTAGGCATTCTGGGAACCAGGGTACCCAGACTTGCCAGCCTGTGGCCCACGGCGTGGCTCCATCAATGGCCTGGTATGTCCCATCTATAACACTGGCAAGACAAGACCCTCCTGAGGGGCCAAACCTCGCGAGGCGAGCGACATCAAGACCTTTTGAGGGAGCGGCCTCCCCAGGCTGCCTCCTGAGGAACAAAGATTTCTATGCAGGTGCTCGACCCCATGAGGTTGCGGGTGACGAAAGCCATGACGACCAACGCCAGGCACGCGCTAGCGGGCGCAGAGAATCAGGTTTCCGCTTTGGTGCTAAAGGAGGCAAGCACAGGCGCAAGGTCCCGAGGAATCACCCAAAGGTTTCTGTTCCCATGCGACAAGACCAAGACCGCCAGGGAAGCAGGATGGATGTCATCGCTGAGCCCACCACTGTGTCACGACCAGAGGCTTTGCATGAGAAGACCACCTTTTGTCTGGATAGTATGTACTACTTGTCCCCGTTCAAATTGGCCACTTTGGGATTGCTTGAAAGCATCGCCGCTGGAGTGGACTCCATGTTGGAGGGGGAGTGCCGTGCGCTTTTCACCGCGGCCGTGATGCGCGTCTTCAGCCACCTCCATCTCTGGGACCCATCAACTTCAGTGCACTGATCGAGCCGGTGGCCCCTGAGTCACGCAATGCTGCCGCCGAAGCCGTGAAGAAGCAGGTGGAGGCCTTGTTGGGGAAGTTCCTCGTCATCCCCGACCTCGCAGCTACAGCGACTGGAGCCGACGGCAAAGATGACGGCAGCGTCATTGTCGACGAGCTCCCCAAGGTGGGCAGCAGCGGTGGTCAAGGCAACAACGACGCTTCCTCCTAGTTCGACCCTGCAACATCCATGGCGCCTCGCGGACGCATGAGAACTTCTGCTTAAATTCGTAGAACATTATGTTTGCAATAACTAGCTGGGACTCCGCGACTTCCTTTCCGTGCTTGATTTCCTTTCTGGTTGCCTTAGTCTTCTACGTCAGTAGGGCCCGGCCCCGCGCATACCTTAGCCGCCGTTGGGGCGTCCGGATCACCAGGACGAGACCAAGGGGTGAGGGGCTACGTGACTAGTGAGGCCCCTGAGTCACGATGCTCAGGGGTCCCACTTGACGTACGAACAACCCTCATGAAGGAAACGTGAGCAACGTCTGAGTTAATCCGGAGTCCCTACACCTTTCCTCGCTAGCTTTTGCCTAAGAGGGTCCCGAGAAAACCAGGTGCAAGAGAACTTGTGAGGTGGCGTGAGCCAGGCGTGGCCTGAGCCTAGACCCTGTGCCCCCAGCCCCCTCGCGCGGCCCTCCCAGAGGGAAAGAGGTGCGGTGAGGCCAGAGAGCGGGCCTAGTGGCGCTCCAAAGGTTACTTCAGCCGCTAGGGTGCTCTCAATTGTTTATTCACCAGCGCAGAGCATGGTGCTTCCACTCTTGCATGGGCATAGCCACTCCTCGACCGTGTCATCCACCAACGCGGAGCATGGGGCTTCTACTGCTGCGTGGGTGGGAGTTACCTCGGGCGGAGACTCTGGGGCATGTACAGCCCCATCCGTACACGTGGCTAGCATGGCAGGACTGGAGGAGGTGTATATGGGCACCCGTAGCCAGTGCCGGACTCACGGGGCCCTACCTCAAGGCGGGTTGCGCCTAAAGTTTTGGTTTGGAATATTTGTAAGGACCCTGCAAGATGTTTAGGTGACTTGCGCCAAGTGAATCTCCTGAGGACATTGCATGAGAGGGTCAAACACCAGTGACCCCAGGAGTGACGTGAATGGGGCTGGCCCGCTAAACAAAGATCAACCATTGGGTTTATCAACGTTGCAGGGCCAGACCCGAGCAGAGATGTCGTACCCAGTCTTCTCATGCAACAATCCTAAAGAAACACAACCTGCGCGCGGCTCCCGCAGCAGCGAGGCACTGGGTCATGCGCCTTGACTCATCCACTCATGCGAGAACAAGGCACCAAGTACCACAGGAGGAGACGTACGCAGGAGCTAGCCCGTGAGATAGAGCACGACCACTTGGTTTTAGCGATGCTGCAGGGACGGACCCAAGCACAGATGACGTGCCAGTCATTAATCATGAGGTGGTCCCGGGCGGGTTTGTAAGGGCGCACACTACTAGGGAAAACCCTAGTAGTAGCATGGGTTTTGAGGCTAGCAGCAAGACGGGAAGCCGCACTACTACTACGACGCTACAGCTAACTGTTAGTAGTAGCGCAGTCAGTACCCGCGCTAGTACTGCTGACTATATCAGCAGCGCTTTTTAGGAACATACTACTATTAGTTAGCTATAGCGGTTTCTGATATGGCCTTGTGAGCTGCCAGAATGACCGGCATGTAGCGTTGGTGCGAGGAAGCTGCATTTGGCAGGCCAAATGGGATGCAGACATAGCTGGGAGGGTGGCCCCCACACCGGCCAATGCGGGACAGCCAAAAGATCTCCTGAGAAGCTGCCCTGTTGAGACCTGGGCTGTTGATGTAGACGCACAGCTCGCCACCCATGTCTGTGGCGGTAGTTGTACCGGATGATGCAGGGCGACGCTGGCCACGCATGGCTCATGCCTCCTGATGCTCCTCGATTGCCTTGGTGCTGAATTCCTGAGCACCTCATGCCTTGCTCACGGAAGTGTGCATTGAAGCACCGAACCCGTCCAATTGAGATCCCCAAGCCCATCCTGGGAGGGGTGTCAGGTGCGCTTTCCTATGCGAGAGGGAAAGGCGCCCAACAGTGGGCGCAGGGCCTGAAGCACGATCGCCGGGTGCCGCAACCCCCTGGCGTCCCTTGGAAAGGAGCTGCTTCTTCTTGGGTGTGGCCTCGGGAGGCAGGGTGGCACCCTCGCCATCGGAGTTCTCGACCATTGCGGCCTGGTAAGCACGCTCAAGGGAGCACACCGCATCCTTCTTGTTGCACGCAACCGTGATGATGCCACCACTTCCCGACATCTTGAGGACATTGTAGCCATGGTGAGGGCCGGATACCCGAAGATGGAATTGTATGGGAGGACAATGATGGCGACGTCGAAGTCAATGAGCTTGGTGTGGTAATTGTCGTGCTTGCCGAATGTGTCAGGGAGGCGAATCTGCCCTATGGGGACGGTGGAGCCACAGGTCACCCCTGAGAAAGGCTTGATGGGCAGAAGCTGGTCATATGGCACCTGGAGCATGTCAAACGTCTCGACGGAGAGGACATTGAGCCCCGCGCCACCGTCGATGAGAGTCTTGGTGATGAGGACGTTGCTGATGGTTGGCGCGTAGAGCATTAGAAGCACGTTGGTGGTGCCTGAGCACTTGAGCTGGTCTGGAGAGTCGAAGGGGATGGCGTAGTTGGACCACCTGAGGGGATGCGTCGCCTCAAGCTTCGGGAGGGCCGCGTCCACCTCACGAGAGAACTTCTTGAAGATGCAATGAGAGGCGGGAGCCTAAGCACCACTCAAGATGCATGCAATAGCACGAGGCTCTTGGAAGCCCCCATCCCCATCGTCTTGGCATTGGTCGTCATTCCTCCTTGGAGGCGGTGGCAGTGGAGGGAGGCCGGCATTGCCCTGGGGACGTTCCTCATGAGACTGGTCACGCCAAGGGCCGTCGTGAGGTGGGCCCGGCCAGCGGTCCTCACAAGGTTGATCATGCTAGTCCTGGCGAGGGTCACGGTTGTCCAAGCGGCCTCCACTTCAGCCTCGGTCGTTGTGCTCAGGACGGCGGCCAAGATGCCCATCATGGATTGCCTTGAGCTCCTGGCAATCGTTGGTGTTGTGGTTGTGGACGCTTAGGAAGATGCAAAATAGACGTCTGCCCTTCGAGTATTCGTCACGATCGTAGCCGCGCTTCACCCCAGGTTCTGCCACGAGCACTGCAGAGCCCTTGTGCTTCACGTCCTTAGACTTGGCCTTCTTGTCCTCAGGCTCGACCTCCCGAGGCTCCAGGAGGGACACGCGACCTTTCTGGGCCCTCGCCCACCTAGCGGCCATGTTCAACATCTACAAGGCCGAGCATAAGTGTTCATGGATGGCGAGTTCCTTCTTCATCTTGGCGTCCCGAACATCATCAGTGAACACCGATATGATGGCCTCGTCTGACACCTTCGGGATCTTGAGGATAACGTTGGTGAAGCGTTGCACGTACTTGCGCAAGGTTTTGCCTGGCTGCTGCTTGATGCACCGCAGGTCGCTGGCTGCCGGGGCACAGTCGCGATTACCCAAGCGCTCATGGAGCTCGTCTAGGAGGAGATTGACCCCACTGCGAGGTTTAGGAGCCAAGAACATGCGCCATCTTTGAGGGCCATGGGGAATTAGTTCGCCATGACCTTCTCGTTGTCGTTCGCTGCCTCGATCCTTAGCTCAAAGAGTTGGAGGAACTCGGCGGGATCAGGGGTGCCGTCATAGTGTGGAGGCAGATCCGGCTTGAACTTGCCGAGCTAGACAACACGGCGCAGCTCCATAGTGAAAGCACGACAACCTGCCTCACTCACAGGGGCCAGCAGCTGAGGAGGAGCCTGATCTTGACGCACACATCTCGCCGCCTCTGGCGGCTCATGGTCTTGACATGGTGGTGCTGGAAGTGTATGCGCTTCTCCTTGGGGCCGCTGTCCCACCTGACAGCTTGCCTCATCATGCGTCGGCGCTCTGCACGGCGGGTCGTGCTAGGGTGCTTTGCGCTAGGGCTTGGGGACAATGTCGCGCCAAGGAGGAGGAGGAGGAGGTGCGCCGTGGGCTACCTCGCCCGCCTAGGATGGGGGAGGCAGCGAGTGAGACGGCGCAGGGGCCTCTCTAGCGGCGGTGACAAGCTCGGCGATGCAGTCAAGCCAATGCTAATAGAGTTCATCCGCCAGAGGATAGTGCAGAAGCTCGCGCGCCATGAGCAGCGCAGCCTCCGTGTTCGCCAGCCCGCGACGAGCATGAGAATACAATGCAGCGACTAGGGTAAGTGACAGAGTTGTGGTGCGATCATCACGCCGCATGGAAGGCGGGAGCGATGTGCCCTACTGCTCGTGAGCCATGGGAACGGTGGCGGCGTTGGCCGTAGGGGAAGCTGAGCGGCAAGGGGCGTCGTTGCCTATGGGTGCCGTCTAAGCGACCTTAGCGGCCCGACGTTCGGCACGGACAATGGCGAGCATCCACCATAGGGACGACATACCGGAAGTGGAGCGAATGGTTGAGAATAGGCTTCGGCACGTCCCTACCTCGCGTGCCAAATGTCGGATTCAGGGCTCCGCAGACCCAACAAAAGGTTCGAACTCTGGGGTGTGTGCAAAGAACTCAACCCCTTCAACTGACAAGTTTGTCACCCCCACAGCCTAGCCCGATGAACAAGGAAGAAGATGAACATGGAAGTTGACCCAGGTTTGGCCCACCTTGCGGTGTAAAACCCTACTCCTGCTTTGTGGTGGATTTGCCTCACAAGGGTTGAGGAGGAACTTGTACAAGGGAAGAACAACCTCGCGAGGTCTGCTCTGGTGAGGATGTGAGTTGAGGATGGATCGGATCTCCATCTATGGTATTGGCTAGCATATACTTATATTGGCCTTGGTCCTGTTCCCCCAAATCGTAGGCGGGAAGGGATCCCACAGTGGCCAATTCAAACGGGGACAAGTAGTACATCTTATCCTGACAAAAGGTGGTCTTCTCTTGCAAAACTCCTAGTCGTGACGCTGCGGTGGGCTCGGCGATGACATTCGTCCTGTCGTTCGAGTGGTCTTGGTCTTGTTGCATGGGAATGGAAACCATTGATGATTCCTTAGGACTCTGCGCCTGCGCTTGCCTCCTTAGCACCAAAGAGGAAACCTGCTCCTCTTCGCCTGCTGGCGCACGCCTGGCCTTGGTCGTCATGGCTTGCGTCACCGCAACCTCATGAGGTTGAGCACCTGCATTGGAATCTCTCCTCCTCAGGAGACAGCCTAGGGAGGCCGCTCCCTCCGGAGGTCTTGGCGTCGTCCGCCTCGCGAGGGTCTTGACTTGTTGGTGTCGTAGATGGGTTGTACTAGGCCGTTGATGAAGCCATGCCACGGGACGCAGGAAGGCAAGTTTGGATACCCTGGTTCCAGAACTCCGACACAACTGAGAGGTCAAGTCCGCTCTGCTAGGGCATGAACGCAACAGTGATCATTTCAGGCAGGAAGCGTGTGCGGGTGATGAATAGTGTTCGAGTTGGCCAGGGCGGTCTGGAGCGGGCATGGCAGCGGTCCATACGCTCGAAAATGAGAGATGCTAGACGTACGTAAATATTGCTACGTAATTAATAACGTAAATAACGTGCCAGTTGGACAAATATGATTGGAGATGGAGATGGAGAGGGAGATGAAAGTAAGAATTTTATGTAAACACGGATATGTATGTCTAGGTGTGTGTGCACGCACATACACAGAGTGACAACTCTCGCGACTACTCGTACACATCATGGATGTCTCATTCTACCTACATACACACAAACTTAGTACCGCCTCAGTATTTTCCTCGGATAGGAATATCATAGAAGTGGGAAACAATATGAAGTGAGATAAATGGAGTACTACGTACAAGAAGAAATGTACATGCACTCACTCTGCCTCCGACATACCCGCGAGTGCACGATGGAGCGCATTTCTACATGAAGAGGCAGCTGACGTACGTAATAATTTGACCCTTTAATTTGTTCACTTTATAATGGAGGGTCGGGTACCACACGTGAGCGATACAAAGTGTGACCTGGAAACAGGGGCGTGTTATTGATCAAGTTTTCTTTCTTGGTACGTTAAAAAATATTTGTTCGCCAGTTTTCGTTTCTTTTTCTGGGAACGCACGTGTTGTATTTAAAACCATCGCTATAGAGAGATTTTTTACTCCATTGTATATGTAGCCTCTTGTCTGATATGGTTTCTCGTGTCTCTGTCTCTGACCCTCTCCATATCTAAACAAGATGATAGTGTCCACTCTATCTCTCTCCTCACCGGTGGGCACAGATCTGACCGAAACCCGTCCGCTGCGGGAGGTGAGGAGGTGCAGCGTTGACATTGTCGCTGTCGGCGATGGAGGAAGCCGATGTGCACCATCCTCTCTAAGACGACGCCGACACGGATGAAGGTTCTTTGCACCCTTGTTCACTGTTGTCATGTGGGCAGATCCTGCCCGCCCGCCTGAGCCACATATCTCCATGCGGGTTTCATGCTTGATTGTACTCTGCATGCGGGTCTTCTTCTATACCACTACTCCCCAGCTCCCCTTGTATAGTAGCTTGGGTTCATCTGCTGGTACAACATCACCTATTTTTTACTATTATAGAGGAAAGGACACTCCAAAAGTTGTCCTGGTTTATGCCTCGATGGAGGTATACATGTTTTTTCCGACAAAAAGTACACGGTGGTTGTGCGGTCATTTTCCATATGCTCCTATTGCTACTACTAATCTAAAACTATCAAAATGAAACAATGTCCATATTAAAGTGACGTCCCTTTTAAGTAATGCTGCTGTGAATCTAGAGGCATCGATAAATGCTTCTGCCCGACTTCACTTTTTTTGGGTATCCTGCTTTAGTTTCCATAAATATAATCATGATGCTCCTATGTTTTATGTATATTCATTAATTCTTTTTGACAATTAAGATGTTGTTGTTAATCTTGTTCCACTTCAAAAACAAAGTAACAATACTACTTAATATCCTCATTTTATAATTTTGCAAACAAGGATACATATCTCCATACCCAGGCATGTCTTCCTCAATTTTAGTGGAACTGCACAAAATTGGATGGCCACTGTTGCTGCACCTCACTGTCCTCTACCAAGTAGTTCTTACTTTCTTGAGCTTGATTACCAGAAGAAACAAACCACAGTGAGGATTATCAAACTTCATTGGTTCCCGACCCAAACTTGATGCCAAAATCGACGATGCATCACCCCGATGACCTATCAATGCTCATGGTTGGGTATCTTGGTTGCATCAACTAGTGAAGCTAAACGATGTTCAATGAAGAATGTGATGTCTTCATCAGTGCTCTTTGCTTGTTACCCACAAAGACGATATCCTTCATTAGTTGATCCTGGACGCAGTCGTTTACACTGGTGCAATTTTATCACAGAATTGGATGTGAACGAAATATTTCCTCGAAGAAGCATCGACGTTGGTACTAAGAGAAAAGGTTTTGTATTGATTTCTAAGCCTTCTCACAACTTTGTCACCAGCTCCCCTGTCATTTTATTTGTCCAGCTTTTAACTAAATATATGGTCAAACTTTGATTAAAAATATGGTGTGGACTAAAAACCCAGATGGAGGTAGTACCCCTCCGTTTTTATTTACTCTTCATATTAGATTTACCTGAAGTCAAACTTTGTAAAGTTTGACCAAGTTTATATAAAACAATATAAATATTTACCATACTAAATCTATATTTTGTGAAAGTACATTCAATAATGAACTAATGGTATTTATTAGTTATTGTCTCTGTTAATATTTTTGTTTAGAAACTTTATCAAAGTTTACAAAGCTTTACGTTGATCAAAGCTAATACGTGGGATAAATAAAAATGGAGGGAATACGAGATACGGTGGCACACTGATTTAGGCCAAACACAACAATCCAAAAATATTGAGAGAGGGCAAACTATACATACGGAGTACAAAATAATGAAAATTAAATTTCTTTATGTATAGTTTGGCGTGTGTGTGGTTGTTCACTTAACAGAGGGTAGTGTACCGCACTTGAACGATAGGAAGTGCGACCAGGACGTATGGATTGTTAGTTGATCGTAGTTTTCTTTAATGGTAAGTTAAATAAAGTGATTCGTTTCGTACACAATTTAGAACAGTTGTCATGAAGAGAAAAATAAAACCACTCCACTATATTAGTAGTATATACGAGTACTATATAAACTGGAGCCTCGGCGCTTGTTCTCTAGGGTTTGCACTCTTCACACTATGGCTGTAGTATATATATATACACTAGAGGCTCAACGTTCCTTTGCTAGGGTTTGCTCTATTCACAACATCTCACCCTCTTCATCAGATCGAAACAAGACTGCGTTGGCCTCTCTCTCTCTCTCTCTCTCTCTCTCTCTCTCTCTCTCTCGCCCCTCACATCTGGCAAAGGAGGCGTCCGGATTCTGTCGGACCGGGAAGGGGAGGAGGCGCAACATTCTCTTTCACCTGGAGCCTGTGCGGGAGGGCCTCCGGCCCCTTCTTCCTCGCTGTCGTACATAGTGTGGGCAGATCCGGCCTCTTGCCGCATGCCTAACAACATCCGAACGACCCTAAGGTATACCATTCTTTGAAACCATCATTGCTCTAGCTGAATGTGGATCTTTTTCAATTTTTAGTCGAATCTAGGTGTTTGTTCAAAGAGGAAAGAAGGGGGTGGGGTGGAGTATGAATCTAGGACGCGGTTCAATGATGAAATGCGGGAGGGATAGTAGTATGGACAGGCTATCCAGCCGCTCTATTGGTCGAAAAGTGAAAAAGGGGGTAACCCAGTACACACATCTATAAGGAACTGATCTCTTTGTTGAAAGAGGAAAGAAACCGGGGGTTGGGGAGTTTGTGCAGGACTAGATTTGTTGCCCTCACATAGGAAAAAAGTTTCAAAGAGAACCAATATGGGACCAACACAGATATGCTGCTTGGCAACATACTCTACATCACCTATTTATACATGTGGAGGCACATGGTGGTGGCATGTCCCATGTCCCATACAACTATTTTGTTATTGTCAATCTAAGAATGCCGCTAGAAAATTGATGCAATGCCACTATTAAAAGTAAATTACATTTTTCATGAATGTTATTTTAAGAGAATGTCTCTGTTAATATGAATCAATCCAACCGTTTTAAAAATGCTACTATCCTAATTTGTTTTCCATCAAGATAAGGTAGATGCTTCTTTTTGTGGCCATATGATTCATCCTCCTTTATTGGCCAGTAAATATTTCTTCTTTTTACTTCCGGAAATAGGAATATCTATTCAACTCGTTGCTATTGCGACCTTTTGCTTCACTACGCAAAACACTTTTCTTTTAAGAGTTTTTTGTGCAGTTCAAGTTAAATGTCACACCGGCAACTTTGCTTGATTTATTTGAACTACACAAAACGAGATTGGATTTCCTATTCATGTTGGCAGATTCATATTTGATCTTATCTGCCTCATGAAAGGTCAGTACCGGCCGTCATCCACATGATTGTGAAGTGTGCTTTGAGATACTGTGCTACTTTTATTGGTACTGTTTTAAATAAATGTTGAATTGAAGCTATTGTATTGATGTCTTTCTCTATTAAGTGATAAATAATGGGACCAACCCAGACATGATGCTTGTTTCTTGGCTATAACAAACTCTACATCACCCCCCTTATAAGTAGGTGGAAGAACATGGTGCTCTTGCAACCACTCTCCCCTGCATCTGTTTATGCATTTTGTTAATATAATGCCAGTGGTGAAATTCAGCAATGCCACTCTTAGAATTAACTACTGAATCTTAGTCAAAATTGCCGCACTTGTTAGGGATCAACGGGAGTAGCATTTCTGTTAGGGATCAGCGGGAGTACATGTTTAACAAATGTATTGTTGAGATAATGTCTCTGTTATTATATATCAGTTATAGTGTGTTTTACAAATTGTATTCTCCCGCTTTGTAGTTCTTTCTACATGTTTAACCAGGTATTCTTAAGATAATGTCTCTGTTAATATGAATCAGTTACATTGTTTTAGGAATGATACTTTTCTGTTGTGTCGTTCTTTATACATGTTGAACCAAGGTATTGTTAAGATAATGTCTCAGTTAATATGAATGAATCACATTGTTTGTGAATTGCTAGTGCCCTGCTTTGTTTCCCATTAAGATAAGGTAGATGTTTTTTCTTCTGGGCGTATAAGTCATCAACCGTTATTCTTAGTAATTAATTCCTTTATACCTATTTGTGCATATAAGGATATCAAAACTTCTGCTCGATTCTATTTTGACATTGATTTTAGTTGAACTACACAAAAGGAGCCAATGTGTTCAAGGCAAAGTGTTGCATTATTGGGCCCAGTTGATCTTTTCACTTTGCAGAAAGAAGCAGTCACTGTTTGCGCTACATTACACAAGGAATGATCGAGAAGCTTTAGAGTATTAGTAGACGCTGTTGACATGACTAGTCTGCAGAGACCAAGGAAAACACAAAAGCACATCGAGTGCAAAATCACTCCTCAAGGAATGGTATGACCAAGTCAGTGGCCGACGCATCTGTAACAAACGAGGTCAGTATCAGGGATCATCCACATGATCTTGATTTGTTATGTTGTGCTACTTATATTGTTGTGTTGTTTTGAATAATGTTTAATTAAAGCTATTGTATTGCTATCTTTTCCTGTTAAGATAATGAAGGTGATTATATTTGTGAGCGTATGTTTAATCAATTAGTACCACTATTATATTCATCACACTTCTTCTGTATTGATGCAGACAGGGATCCTCAGCTTGATTTTAGTGGGACTGCACAAAAATGTTTAGATGGTTCGTGTCCTCCATAATAGTTCATCATGCATAATACATCGAATGGTTCTCTAATCATTCGTTGTCACCTTGAGCCACCGGACTATCTACTTGAATGGAGCTGCCAATGTCTTCAAGGCCTTACAACATATAAATACAAAATCCACCATGATACGAAAGACATTGTTTGAAGTCAGTGGAACTGGACAAAAAGATAAGTTGGTTAATCCGGCTCCATGTGGCATTCAATGTGCAAACTGATGAGAAACCCCGCCTGTTCCACAATCATAAGCATTACATATTTTTAATGGGAAAAACTTGTCAAAGTTTAATCATTGATGTTAGCAAGAAGAAATTTTTCTGATATTTTGGAATGGAAAAACCTTGTCAAAATTTTCTCATTGATGTTAGACAAAAGGCATGCATTTGATATTTTGGAATGGGACGCCCTTTGTCGTGAGTAGTGTCGATAATTTTTTCCTATTCATGTGTTCAGTTCAGAAGTAAATATTGACTCTGATGAGATGCATAATCATGAATGTTGACTTATGTAAGTTATTTTAAGACATTCATTCTTGTGAGTTTGATTGAAAATTTTAGCTTGGAATGCTGTGGCATGCGGCATTACGAGCTATTCACCGTGCCTCCTGAGAATAATGCTTCGTATGGTTTTGCATGTTGATCTCATGCCAGTAATTTGCATGTTAAGAAGGTCATCCTCTTATATTGTTTCTGAGCTTAAGACGTTCATCATATTATGTTTCATTCATAGCCTATACATTAACTTAGGTAGACTAAGTCATCATCTAATTGTTTAATGATGACTCAGTCTCTCGAAGGGGCTCATAGGGGTCCAATTATCCTAGCTTCTTGAATGAGGAGGGGATGCTGTGTCAGACCATCTGTAGGGCCCGCGAGGCCCTCTTCGTCCTTCGAGTTGTTGTGCTCACCCTTGCGCTGCCATCTCACATTGTCAACATGGTTAATGAACAAGAGGAATCAGGAGATGACTTTACTTGGAGAGGATGACCGTAGGGACCACCAGGGCCATAGCCGGATGTTCACCAGTGCCTCCTTATTATATACAACTATAATTTTTTTGCTTCCTCTTGGTTTCCTGACATCACAGCCCCACACCGTTGTCAACCTATATAGTCAATAAACGAGAGAATTGCACAAGGAGTGGCCGACAGCTGGGACCCAGCAGCTTGAGCAATATTTGTCTTTTCAGGTGTGACCAGAGTTTTCTTGAGCGATGTTTTTGGTGTTGTTTAGAGGAGCAGCGTATCACCTCGCAGGCTGTGGCCAGTCTAGCCCAGGCTATTATTTTATGTCGACCAAATATCTAGCCCAGATATTAAATTTTCAAGGTGAAAATGGCTAGCGCAGCTATAATTTTTAGCGGAATAGCCAACCCAGATCAACTTATTATTCTCCCATCAAACAGGTAATTACAAAATGGAATTTAAGAAATAATTTGTAATTATAAAAATTGGGCTGTAAATATAAAGAAACGCACAAAACAGGAAATTAGTTTCAAAACTACAATTTTTTGATTTTACAAATTTTAATTTCATTACTTGTTGCGCGCGTAAAATTTAGTTGGATTTTTACCTAATACCAATTTATTTTGAAATTATATTTAATCTGACTCGAAATTTCAGGTAAAAAATATTTCGGATCCCATCAAAATGTGGGAAACTTTGTTAATTTTTTTTGAGGAGTTGGTTGAAATTATTAACCATTGTCGTGGCTAGAAAATGGGTTGTAATTTTAACATGCAATAAATTCCATTAGAGTTCAAAAATGGGTTGTATATAATAACAAATCGCAAATGGGCTATATGTTCTCTTCCACAGATGTGATGATCACTTGTGGGCCTGCTAAGTTGACGCGTATGAAAGGCTTTGTCAACAGACAATTCTAGTAGCAGTTGCCATTGGATGTCCATCCAACGGCTGTGGTGCTTCTTCAATCTTAGATATTCATGCTTCAGCCACCCAAACCACCGCCGACGGTACCATCTGCTACCGCCTCCTATGGCCGGCTGTGCTGCTGCGCAGGCCTCACCGGTCCACCCTACTCCCATCACCGCCTAGGCCATTCATCTGCTCACCAACACCTCCTGTTATTCTCCGACGATGACAGCCTCACACCGCAACTAAACCAGTGAACCCTCTTACTCCCCTCCGTGTGGGCATCCACTATTGTGTCTTTGCTGGCTCCGGGTCGTTCCCTTCCTAGGCCTCGCCATCGTCCATCGCGTTGGTTCTCTCGGTGCAGCGTGGTCAACTTTGTCAGCAAAGGACAGCCGTCAGAAGAGGCATGCACGTGGAGTGGCTGATAGTAGGGACCCACATGGCCCATGGTCGCGTGCAAAGCAAGTCCCTCATTATGCCAAAACACATGATTTCTCCCGCTGACAGGTTTGACCCACCAGTTACATCTTCGCACGCAAGGAAGTGCTTCCTTTATTATGCAAAAAAGGTTACCTCTCCCTGACAGCTGGGACCCACCAACTTTATTATGACCCATTTTGCAAAAATATAGTTTGTACCAAATATACTAAATTGTTTTCTTTTCATTCTCACTTGAAAAACAAGAAACTGAAAAAACCAAAAACATCTTCACGCGGAAGGAAGTGCCACCTTATTAAGAGCAAAAAATTGATCCCCCCCTTTTAGCTGGGACCCACCAGATTTGGAGGCTGACTTGTGGGCCTAATAAGTTGATGCGTGCGCAGGGCTTTGTCAACCTAGTCAAAATTATTCTAGCTGCATTGACATTTGGATGTTAAATCAACGGTTGTGTTGCGTCTTTAACCTCTGGTTATCTTGCACCAACCACCCAAACCAGCGCCCGCCGTACCGCCTTCTCCAGGCTCTAGTGGTCGGCTGTGCTAGCGCGCAGGCCTCACCGCCCAACCATACTACCACTAGCCAGGACTTCCCTCTACTCACCCACATGCCCTATTATTCTCCCGTGATGGCAGCCTTACACCGCAGCCGAACTAATGAACCCTCGTACTCCCCTCTGCGTGGACATCCATTTGCCTCGTCTTTCCTGGCTCTACATCATTCCCTTCTAGGCCTCGTCGTCATCCACCGCCTGGGCACTGTCCACGCGGCATGGTTAACCTGGTGAATGAACGGCAACCATCATAAGAGGACTGTATGCAGTGAGGCTGACAGATGGAGCCACTAGCCACATCTTCACATGCAAGGAAGTGCCTCCTTTTTACGTGCAAAAAATTGAATCCTCCCCCTGACAGCTCTGACCCACCATCTATATCTTCACACGGAAGGAAGTGCGTCCTTATCCTCCCTGACAGTTGGGACCCACCCGGTGGAAGCGTAAGTAGCGTTGTCTATCTGGTCGTGGACGTGTACGTACAAACTGGTTGATAAATCTCTCTGCAATGATGAATCGTGGCTGACCAAGTAGCAGCTAGTGTAGTAGTAGATCCCTCGACGTAGCACTCGGGCAGTCCCTTCTAAACTATGTACATGTACGTACAGCTGATACGTCTCCGTTGTATCTATAATTTTTTATAGTTCCATGCCAATATTATTCAACTTTCATATACTTTTGACAACTTTTTATACTATTTTTGGGACTAACATATTGATCCAGTGTCCAATGCCAGTTCCTGTCTGTTGCATGTTTTATGTTTCGCAGAAACCCCATATCAAACGGAGTCCAAACGGGATAAAAACAGACGGCGAATTATTTTGGAATATTTGTGATTTTTGGGAAGTAAAATCAACACGAGACGGTGCCCGAGGTGGCCACGAGGTAGGGGCCCACGCCCACTCCAAGTGGGCGCGCCCCCCACCCTCCTGGGCCACTCGTAAGGCGGTTGACGCCCTTCTTTGGCCACATGAAAGCTAATTTTTGGAAAAAGATCTGGGCAAAGGTTTGAATCCAATCGGAGTTACGGATCTCGATATATATATGAAACAGTGAAAAGGCAGACTAGGAGAACGCGGAAACAGAAAGATAGATCCAATATCGGAGGGGCTCTCGGCCCTCCCATGCCATGGGAGCCAAGGACCAGAGGGGAAACCCTTCTCCCATCTAGGGAGGAGGTCAAGGAAGAAGAAGAAGAAGGGGGGTCTCTCCCCCTTGCTTCTGGTGGCGCCGGAGCGCTGCCAGGGGCCATCATCATCACCGCGATCTTCACCAACACATCCATCATCTTCACCAACACCTCCATCACCTTCCCCCATCTATATTCAGCAGTCCACTCTCCCGCAACCTGCTCTACCCTCTACTTGAACATGGTGCTTTATGCTTCATATTATTATCCAATGATGTGTTGCCATCCTATGATGTCTGAGTAGATTTCCGTTGTCCTATCAGTGATTGATGAATTGATATGATTGGTTTGAGTTGCATGTTTTATTATTGGTGCTGTCCTACGGTGCCCTCCGTATCGCGCAAGCATGAGGGATTCCCGCTGTAGGGTGTTGCAATGCGTTCCTGATTCGCTTATAGTGGGTTGCGTGAGTGACAGAAACACATACCCGAGTAAGGGGATTGTTGCGTATGGGATAAAGGGGACTTGATAGTTTAATGCTATGGTTGGGTTTTACCTTAATGAATCTTTAGTAGTTGTGGATGCTTTCTAGAGTTCCAATCATAAGTGCATATGATCCAAGTAGAGAAAGTATGTTAGCCTATGCCTCTCCCACAAATAGAATTGCAATAGTGATTACCGGTCTAGTAACATAGTCAAATTGCTTAGGGACAATTTCACAACTCCTACCACCACTTTTCCACACTCGCTATATTTACTTTATTGCTTCTTTATCTAAACAGCCCCTAGTTTATATTTACATGCTCTTTATTATCTTGCAAACCTATCCTATCACACCTACAAAGTACTTCTAGTTTCATACTTGTTCTAGGAAAAGTGAATGTCAAGCATGTGTAGAGTCGTATCAGTGGTCGATAGGACTTGAGAGAGTATTTGTTTTACCTTTACCTCCTTGTTGGGTTAAACGCTCTTACTTATCGAAAGAGGCTCCACCTATCTCGTATACTTGCGGGTCATCAAGACCTTTTTCTGGCGCCGTTGCCGGGGAGTCATAGCGTGGGCTGAATATTCTCGTGTGTGCTTGTTTGCCTTATCACTAAGTAATTTTTATTTTCTGTTCTAAGTTGTTCTCTATCTTTAGTTATGGATATGGAACACGAAATACCAAAAAAATTAGGTGTACTTTCTACTCATGGAGATGGGGAACCTCCTAAAACCCTCGATGATCATCACGTGAAAAATGTTATGTACTACTTTGATAATCCTGAGAAAACCCTATTCAACTTTATATTGGGAGTAACATTCGATCAACGTGAATACTTTAGGGATTATCGCTTGACACAAAAAGGGAAACTATTATGGGATCAAATTTCTATGCTGCGTTGGTATGCTAAGCAACTATGCTTGATACATGATTATACTTGCTGCTCTAGGATGAAGGATCCACACCTTCCCTTTTCATGCAAATTTGATGATAATGAAACCTTAGCTTCTTATTCTAAGGGTATATATGATTACTATGATGTGGAACAAATAGAAAAATTTGTTGCTTTTATGGGTGCTTATGAGATTGAATCTATGTTTAAAGCGTTTGACAATTTTGATGATTCATTTTATACACCATAAAATTTTGCTATACTTAGATATTGTTATGAAAATTATGAATACAATTACAATATTGATGCATTTATTGAGAAAGTGTCCGCTGTCCAAGAAGAGACTAATATTTTGCAGGAAGCTATGGAAAAAGAAATTGATGAAACTGTGAGCTCATTGGATGAAAAAGATGATGAGGAGAGCGAAGAATAAAAGGAGGAAGAGCGGATTGATCACCCGTGCCCACCTTATAATGAGAGTAACTCTTCAACTCATACATTGTTTAATTCCCCTTCATGCTTACCGAAGGATGATTGCTATGATGATTGCGTTGATCCCGTTGATTCTCTTGAAATATCCCTTTTTGATGATGCTTGCTATGCTTGTGGCCAAGATGCCAATATGAATTATTCTTATGGAGATGAAGTTGCTATAGTTCCTTTTGTTAAACATGAAATTTTTGCTATTGCACCCACGTATGATAGTCCTATTATCTTTTAGAATTCTCCATACTACACTAAATTGGAGAAGTTTGTGCTTATTAAGGATTATATTGATGGGTTTCCTTTTACTATTACACATGATGATTTTGATAGATATTATATGCATGTGCTTGCTGCTCCTACTTGCAATTATTATGAGAGAGCAACTATATCTCCACCTCTCTATGTTTCCAATAGGATAGAATTGCAAGAAACTGCTTATACTATGCATTGGCCTTTACCTGGTGTGCATGAATTTTTCTTTTATTACATGCCGATGCATAGGAAGAGAGTTAGACTTCGTTGTTGCTTGATATATGTTACTTTGTGCTCACTACTAAACTAAAAATCATTGTTAATTAAAATTGGCTTTGATATACCTTGGGATCCGGGTGGATCCGTTACTTGAGCACCATATGCCTAGCTTAATGGCTTTAAAGAAAGCGCTGCCAGGGAGACAACCCGGAAGTTTTATAGAGTCATTTATTTCTGTTGAGTGCTTTTATATAGTTTAAAAACAAAAAAAATAAAGAGGGGAACCCAAAAACTTTTCAAAAAGGAAAGTGAAAGTGAGAAAGACAAGCATTGTTGAAGTGGGAGCTAGTCTTGAACTTTGTTCATGCTCATAGAAACATTGTTAATCTTGATTACAGAAACTTTTAATCAAAAATAATTATCCCCTTGTACAATTCCATTGTATTATAAAAATAATGTGTGAAGGTTTGCCTTTAGGATGTTTACAATGCTTGTTGGTTTGTGCGGTGCAGGACAGAAACTTTGGTTGTAGTGCGCGATTTTACATTTTTAACTGGAACGTTAATTGGTTCTGATTCTTTTTGGACTTTCTTTCTATACAACTTGATTATTTTTCCTAATTTTGGTAGAATATTTGGGGTACCATAAGTATGGTATATGTTCAGATTGCTAGAGACTGTTCTGTTTTCGACAGATTCTGTTTTTCGCATAATTTGCTTGTTTTGATGAATCAATCAATTTATATCAGTGGATTAAGCCATGTAAAAGCTATATTATAGTAGACACAATGCAAAAACAAAATATGAATTGGTTTCCAATAGTACTTAGAGTAGTGATTTGCTTTATTATACTAACGGATCTTACCGATTTTTCTGTTGAAGTTTTGTGTGGATGAAGTGTCTAATCGAGGAGGTCTCGATATGAGGAAAAGGAAGAGAGGAAAGAGCTCAAGCTTGGGGATACCCGAGGCACCCCAAGTAAATATTCAAGGAGACTCAAGTGTCTAAGCTTGGGGATGCCCTGGAAGGCATCCCATCTTTCTTCAACAAGTATCAGTATGTTTTCGTATTCGTTTCGTTAATGCGATATGTGCAAGTCTTGGAGCGTCTTTTGCATTTAGTTTTCACTTTTCTCTTATGCACCATGCTGGTATGAGATAGTCCTTGGTTTATTTATAGAATGCTCATTGCACTTCACTTAAATCTTTTGAGTATGGCGTTATAGAATGCTTCATGTGCTTCACTTATATCATTTGAATTTTGGATTGCCTCTTTCTCTTGACATAGAAAACCGCCATTTGTAGAATGCTCTTTTGCTTCACTTATATTTGTTACAGCGTGGGCATATCTTTTGTAGAAAGAATTAAACTCTCTTGCTTCACTTATATCTATTTAGAGAGATGACAGGAATTGGTCATTCACATGGTTAGTCATAAAATCCTACATAAACTTGTGGATCACTGAATATGATATGTTTGATTCCTTGCAATAGTTTTGCGATATAGAGATGATAATATGTGGGAGGTACTAGTAGATGGTTGTGTTTAGTAAGGATGTTGGTGTTAAGGTTTGTGATTCCCGAAGCATGCACGTATGGTCTACTAACTATGTAACCAAACTGGCGCGCATTGTATTTTGATTGTTTATCTTTGCGTGAAGGTTGGGGGCGCGCGATGGTTAACTCCTACCAACCTCACCCCTAGGAGCATGCACGTAGTACTTTGTTTCGATGGCTAATAAATTTTTGCAATAAGTATGTGAGTTCTTTATGACTAATTTTGAGTCCATGGATTATACGCACTCTCACCCTTCCATCATTGCTAGCCTCTTCGGTACCGTGCATTGCCCTTTCTCACCTCGAGAGTCGATGTAAACTTCGCCGGTGCATCCAAACCCCGTGATACGATAGGCTCTATCACATATAAGCCTCCTTATATCTTCCTCAAAACAGCCACCATACCTACCTATCATGGCATTTCCATAGCCATTCCGAGGTATATTGCCATGCAACTTCCATCATCATCATATACATGACTTGAGCATTCATTGTCATATTGCTTTGCATGATCGTAAGATAGCTAGCATGATGTTCATGGCTTGTCCGTTTTTTGATGTCATTGCTACGGTAGATCATTGCACATCCCGGTACACCGCCGGAGGCATTCATATAGAGTCATATCTTTGTTCTAGTATTGAGTTGTAATATTTGGTTGTAAGTAAATAAAAGTGTGATGATCATCATTATAGAGCATTGGCCCATAAAAAAAGAAAAAAAGAAAAAAGAAAAAAAAGGAAAGGCCAAAGAAGCCTAAATAAAAAAGGGCGCCAAAGAAGCCCACCCAAAAAATATAAAAAGAAAAAAAAGAAAAAAAGAAAAAAGAAAAGGGGCAATGTTACTATCCTTTTACCACACTTATGCTTCAGAGTAGCACCATGTTCTTCATTTAGAGAGTCTCTTATGTTGTCACTTTCATATACTAGTGGGAATTTTCATTATAGAACTTGGCTTGTATATTCCAACGATGGGCTTCCACAAATGCCCTAGGTCTTCATGAGCAAGCAAGTTGGATGCACACCCACTTAGTTTCTTTTGTTGAGCTTTCATACACTTATAGCTCTTAGTGCATCCGTTGCATGGCAATCCCTACTCCTCACATTGAAATCAATTGATGGGCATCTCCATAGCCCGTTGAAAAGCCGCGTCGATGTGAGACTTTCTCCTTTTTTGTCTTCTCCACATAAACCTCCACCATCATATTATATTCCACCTATAGTGCTATATCCATGGATCACGCTCATGTATTGCGTGAAGGTTGAAAAAGTTTGAGAATACTAAAGTATGAAACAATTGCTTGGCTGACACGGGGATAGGCATGAGGGGTACCTTGTGTTAAGAAAAGGGAGCATACCAGACTATATGATTTTGTAGGGATAACTTTCTGAAGCATTGATATTTTGAAAAACATGATTGTTTGTTGGGATGCCCTAAGTATTATTATTTTTATGTCAAATGATAGACTATTGCTTTTAAACTATGTACACGTACGTACAGTTGATACGTCTTCGCTGTATCTATAATTTTTGATTGTTGCATGCCAATATTATTCAACTTTCATATACTTTTTGCAACTTTTTATACTATTTTTGGGACTAACATATTGATCCAGTACCCAGTGGCAGTTCCTGTCTGTTTCATGTTTTATGTTTCGCAGAAACCCCATATCAAACGGAGTCCAAACGGGATAAAAACGGACGGAGAATTATTTTGGAATATTTGTGATTTTTGGGAAGTAAAATCAACGGGAGATGGTGCCCGAGGTGGCCACGAGATAGGGGCCCATGCCCACTCCAAGTGGGCGCGCCCCCCACCCTCCTGGGCCACTCGTAAGGCAGTTGACACCCTACTTTGGCCGCAAGAAAGTTAATTTTTGGAAAAAGATCTGGGCGAAGGTTTCAATCCAATCGGAGTTACGGATCTCCATATATATTCGAAATGGTGAAAAGGCAGACCAGGAGAACGCAGAAACACAGAGATAGATCCAATCTCGGAGGGGCTCTTGCCCCTCCCATGCCATGGGAGCCAAGGAACAGAGGGGAAACCCTTCTACCATCTAGGGAGGAGGTCAAGGAAGAAGAAGAAGAAGGGGGGCTCTCTCCCCCTTGCTTCCAGTGGTGCTGGAGCGCTACCAGGGGCAATCATCATCACCGCGATCTTCACCAACACCTCCATCATCTTTACCAACACCTCCATCACCTTCCCCCATCTATATTAAGCGGTCCACTCTCCCGCAACCCGCTGTACCCTCTACTTGAACACGGTGCTTTATGCTTCATATTATTATCAAATGATGTGTTTCCATCCTATGATGTCTGAGTAGATTTCCGTTGTCCTATCGGTGATTGATGAATTTCTATGATTGGCTTGAGTGGCATCTTTTATTATTGGTGCTATCCTATGGTGCCCTCTGTGTCGCGCAAGCGTGAGGGATTCCCGCTGTAGGGTGTTGCAATGCGTTCATGATTCGCTTATAGTGGGTTGCGTGAGTGACTGAAACACAAACCCGAGTAAGGGGATTGTTGCGTATGGGATAAAGGGGACTTGATACTTTAATTCTATGGTTGGGTTTTAGCATAATGAATCTTCAGTAGTTGCGGATTCTTTCTAGAGTTCCAATCATAAGTGCATATCATCCAAGTAGAGAAAGTATGTTAGCTTATGCCTCTCCCACAAATAGAATTGCAATAGTGATTACCGGTCTAATAACATAGTCAATTGCTTAGGGACAAGTTCACAACTCCTACCATCACTTTTCCACACTCGCTATATTTACTTTATTGCTTGTTTATCTAAACAGCCCCTAGTTTATATTTATGTGCTCTTTATTATCTTGCAAACCTATCTTATCACACCTACAAAGTATTTCTAGTTTCATACTTGTTCTAGGTAAAGCGAACGTCAAGGTGCGTAGAGTCGTATCAGTGGCCGATAGGACTTGAGAGAGTATTTGTTCTACCTTTAGCTCCTCGTTGGGTTCGACACTCTTACTTATCGAAAGAGGCTACAACTATCCCGTATACTTGCGGGTCATCAACAGCCACATGCCAAAAAATATGGCCATTTACATACATATGGGCGGGGTCTTGAATGCCTACTTGTGCATACGTACGGCCAGGGCTCATGTACATGGAGAGGCAGCGGACGGAAGCAACAAAGGCCCGTTCATCGGTAGCCAACTGGATGGGTTGGAACGGAGAAATTGCGTCGTGTTCATAGGGAGGCAATGGAATGAGTCGTTGTAACAGCCCCAAAATTGGGTTATCAATTTTTGTGTTGTTATTCCTTCCTGGCATTCTTTTTCAAAATCTTTCTCTTTAGTTTGCTGGATGACTCTAATGATCCTTGTCATTTTTAACCTTTTCAAAATCTTGCTCATGTCTTTTTTTAGTGGGCAAGACCTCATTTGCATCGTCTAAAACCCTCTCAGAACCCTAATTCCAAACTTTGGACTTTGAGTGTTTCCTTTGTGCTTACAAAGGAGCCATCATTTCCCTTGCTCTATTGAGCTTCCAAATCTTCACAGAGATCCTCCTACTCCTAGAATCCTTGGATATGCAGAAATATTGCTAAGTCATATGCAATATTTTCCATTTGGGATTTATTATTTCTTTTGCATTTCTGAGGAATAAAATCCAAAGGCATAGCTAGCCATCTCCAAAATTCATGAAAATTTGCGGAGATTGTATTTATGCCTAATCCAAGCTCTGGCAAACATATTGGCCATAATTAAATAAGGCAAATTGCCTTTTTCTATTTAAGCCAATATTCCATTTATTCCACTTTTCAAAGGAGCTGCCATTTTTAAAGCAAGGAAAATTCCCAAATAATTTGTGCAGCTTGTCCTTGCTATATATTCACCCTTTCCATCATTATCTCATGTTCCATAGTTCAAAAATTGGGCACATGATCCAATGTAAGTTTCTGCCTTGTTTGAATTTTTGCAAAGGAAGTGCTTGATTCCTAAATCTTTTTGAGCTAAAATTTTGCAGGGTGGTTAATATTGATAAATCACTACTGCAAACGAATATTCAGCTCAATCCATGTATCCAACCTTCCCCTACAATTTTCTCAAGTTTTGTTCAGATTGCTTGTCTGTGAAGGAAGTACCATCATGTATAATCAAAATGAGCTAAAACTTTCCAGCAGTCTCTAATGATTATATCATCACCCTCCACCAAAAATCAGCTCATTATACTTAGCCATTTTCCCCCGGCATCCTCATCTTTGTTTCTGGCCAGTTGGGCACAATGCACAACAAGTAACAGCTAGCCTTATCTTTTTGGGCTAATATTTTGGTCACCTTAGGAGATGACAACTCTCAACCAAACCCCGTGCCTAATGGAGTTGTGCACTGCCCAATATTTCTATCAAACACTTTGCTATTGGGTCTTATTTTTGCAAGTTCCTCCAACTCAAGTGCCTTCCAGCTCAACCCAGTCTCACATATCATTTTACTGAGCACTGTGCCACCCTGTAGACTTGTTTTGGCGCGAAGGAAGTGGCCCGGACAGGTTTGGCTGTGGTGATTACGAGGGGAGCCACCCAAAACAGTGGTATAGTTCCTGTAGTCGTCGGCCGACACTTCAAAAAAAAGACACATCCGAGACATTTTGGGCCGAATGAAATTTTTTTCTGTCATACATATGACACTTCTATGACGATAATTGTGACAAAACCCGGTATCATCATAGATGTGGTGGGCTCCTACTTCTATGACAAAAAATCATGACAGAAAATGGGCTTTTCGTCCTGGGCGTGCCGGAGACGCAGCTGCATGACATTCTTTGGGTCGTCCATGATGGAAAAACCATGGTAGAAGCGAGGGGGGGTCGGGGAGTTGCCAGTTATGGTGGGAGAGCGATGCGCATTTCTCTCGTACAGGTACGCGCGTGTGTGCGAGGCGTTGGCTCTAACTGAACCCGAGCGAGGCGTTGGGCTTTAACTGAACCCGAGCGATTGCAATGCAGGCTACGCGTTACTGAACCCGAGCGATTGATCGATGGCTTTTAACTGAACCCGATGGAGCGATTCCTTCGCTCCTGCTGCTAACTAAAGTCGATCAATTGGATGAACAGTGAGGGTTGCGGGGAGGTTTGGATGAACAGTGAGCGGTGGCATTGCCTTTGGATGAATAGGAACCCATGGTGTGGAGGGCTGGATGAACAGTAGACGGTAGAGGGGTGGTTGAAGAGGACCCCGTGGTGTGGAGGACTGGATGAACAGTAGACGGTGGAGGGGTGCCCGTGGAGGGGTGGTTGAACAGTAGCCGGTGGAGTAGTGCGCGGTGGAGGCTGGATGAACAGGAGCCCGTGGAGGCTGGAGGAGGTCGACGTTAGCCCGTGGAGGCTGGAGGAGGTCGACGGTGGAGATGAACAGTATCCCGTGGACTCCCGTTTTGCGGTATGCCACACCCCTCCCCCCTGTTTTGACCGGAGAGCTCCAACACAAGTCCGTTACGTCTGTTTTGCGGTATGCCACACCCCTCCCGATCAACAGGACCCCCGTTTCGACCGTAGGAGGTCCGTTTCCTCCGTTTTGCGGTACGCCAGACCCCTCCCGATTAATAGGACCCCTGTTTCGACCGTAGGAGGTCCGTTTCCTCCGTTTTGCGGTACGCCACACCCCTCCCGATCAACAGGACCCTGTTCCGAATGTAGGACGTCCGTTTCCTCCGTTGTGCGGTACGCCAGGCCTCGTTTCCATCGCCTGTTCTATCCAAGCCCTCCCGATGAACACGACCACGCATTTCGTTCCGACCCAACCGGTTGGCTCCCACGCGTTCCGTTGCCTCCCGATGAACACGGCGCATTCCGTTGCCTCCCCATGAACACGACGCATTCCGTTGCCTCCCCATGAACACGACGCATTTCGTTGCCTCCCCATGAACACGACGCATTCCGTTGCCTCCCCGTGAACACGACGCATTCCGTTGACTCCCCATGACCACGACGATGACGTATGCGCGAGTACGTGTTCGAGACCCCGCCCGTATGTACACATACGTGGCCGTATTTTCTTTCTTGCACCCTGGCCGCTGTACGTACGTGTACATGCTACGTGTGCGCCTCTACTAAGACACGTGCGCGCCTCTACAACGACCAGTATGTACGTTCACATTTGCGACCAGAATGACAATGCTACGTATGCTTCCACCACGTGGGTCCCGACTGTCAGGCACTTCCTTGCCTGCGAAGATGTAGCTGGTGGGTCCCAGCAGTTAGGGGGGCGAATCGTTTTTTTTGCCCGGACGCACTTCCTTGCGTGCGAAGATGTAGATGGTGGGTCCCAGGAGTCAGGGGGGCGAATCATTTTTTTTTGCCCGGACGCACTTCCTTGCGTGCGAAGGTGTCGCTGGTTGGTCCCAGCGGTCAGGGGGGCAAATCGTTTTGTTTTTTTGCCCGGACGCACTTCCTTGGGTGCGAAGATGTAGCTGGTGGGTCCCAGCAGTCAGGGGAAATATTTTTTCGCGAAATACAGTGGCCCGTCCGGTGGGTCCCAGCTGTCAGGTGGAGGAATCATTATTTTCCGCGTAATAAGGAGGCACTTCCTTGCTCCAGCCATGGACCCAGCTGTCAGCCTCTCCACATAGAGTCCACGTCCGATGGAAGTCGTTGCTTGACCACGTTGACCACGCCTTGCCGAGAGCACCAGAGCGGTGGACGACGGCGAGGCCTAGGAAGGGGACGTCGGGGAGCCGGGGAAGACACGGCAGTGGAAGCCCGCGCAGAGAGGAGTATGAGGGTTCACTGTTTCGGCTGCGGTGTGAGGCTGCCGTCGCCGCAGGGCCTGGCCAGCGGTGGGAATAGTAGGGGGCGGTGAGGCCTCCACGGCAGCACAACCGGCCACGGGAGGCAGGAGCATGCGGCACAACCGGCGCTTCTTTGGGCGGCTAGAGCAAGAAGACCAGAGGTTGAAGAAGCACTACGGCCGTTGGATGGACATCGTACGGTCACTGGAGCTAGAATCATTCATATTGACTAAAGTTGACAAAGGCCCCCGTCCCAGTCAACTTAGTAGGCCCACAAGTCAGCATCCCACCATGGTGGGTCCTAGCTAGCAAGGGGAGTATTCATTTTTTTTGTGCGTAATAAGGAGGCACTTCCGGTGGGTCCGAGCTGACAGCGCGGGGAACGTTTTTTTCACGAAATACGCTGGCCCGTCCGGTGGGTCCCAGCAGTCAGGGGGGAAACGTTTTTTCACGAAATAAGGTGGCCCGTCCAGTGGGTCCCTGTTGTCAGGTTGAGGAATAATTATTTTGTGCATAATAAGGAGGCACTTCCTTGCGGCCGCCTGGACCCAGCTGTCAGCCTCTCCACGTACAGTACTCTTCCGATGGAAGTCGGTCATTGACCATGTTGACCACGCCGAGCCGAGAGCACCAGGGTGGTGGTCTGGACGACGGCGAGGCCTAGGAAGGGGACGACATGAAGCCGGGGAAGACGCAGTAGCGGTAGCCCGCGCGGAGAGGAGTACGAGGGTTCACTGGTTCGGCTGCGGCGTGAGGCTGCCGTCGCCGCAGACTAACAAGGGGTGTGGGTGAGTAGAGGGATACCCTGGGCCAGCAGTGGGAGTAGTAGGGGGCGATGAGGCCTCCACGGCATCACAGCCGGCCACGAGAGGCAGGAGCACGCGGCACGACCGGTGCTGCTTTGGGCGGCTGGAGCAAGAAGACCAGAGGTTGAAGAAGCACTATGGCCGTTGGATGGACATCGTACGGTCACTGGAGCTAGAATCATTCATATTGACTAAGTTGACAAAGCCCTTCGTCCCAGTCAACTTAGTTGGCCCACAAGTCATCCTCCCACTATGGTGGGTCCCATCTAGCAGGGTGGGTATTCATTTTTTTTGTGCGTAATAAGGTGGCACTTCCTTGCGTGCGAATATATAGCTGGTGGGTCCGATATGTCAGCGGGGGGAACGTTTTTTTCTCGAAATACAGAGGCCCTTCCGATGGGTCCCAGCTGTCAGGTGGAGGAATCATTATTTTGCACGTACAGTCCACGGCCGATGGATGTTGTTTGTTGACCATGTTGACCAGGCCGCACCGAGAGCACCATGGCGGTGGACGACGGCGAGGCCTAGGAAGGGAACGACACGGACCCGGGGAAGACTCGGCAATGGTGGCCCACGCGGTGGGGAGTACGAGGGTTTACTGGTCCGGCTACCGTCGCCGGAAAATAACAGGAGGTGTGGGTGAGTAGAGGAATGGCCTGGCCAGCAATGAAGTAGGGTGGGGCGATGCGGCCTGTGCGGCAGCACCGGCCACGGGAGGCGGGAGCAGGCAGTCCCACCGGAGCTGGTTTGGGCGGCTGGAGCAAGAAGATCAGATATTGAAGAAGCTGCACGGCCGTTTGATTAACATCCAACGGTCACTGATGCTAGAATCGTTTGTGGACTAAGTTGACAAAGCCAAAGTACACGTCAACCTAGTAGACCACAAGTGAGCCTCCAAATCTGTCCCAAACAGCATACAGCCCGAAATTTCTAGCCGGGTTCAAATTAATTTTAAATCTAAATATACCTTAATTTAAATTCAATGAAATTTTACCCGCACAAAAACAATGAAATTTAAAATATCAAAATCCGAAAGAAAACAGTATTTGGGAACTAATTGCCTGTTTGCTGTATTTTTCTCATTTTACATCCCATTTATTATTACTTATAGCCCATTTCTTATTACTTATAGCCCATTTCTTATTACTTATAGCGCATTTTCTGGACAAAATACATCCCTCCTCGTCTTCAAAGATTTCTGGCCCAACAGGGCGTAGAAAAGCAAGTAGGCCTATGTTGGTTATTCTGCAAAAAACAAAATAGCTGGCTAGCCATTTTTCAGAAAGGAAAAAAACAAACTGGGCTGGTCATGTGCTAAACATATGAAATAAAAGCCTGGGCTAGACGGGCCATGGGTCCCGCACAACCCATTTGATACCCTTCTCCGTCCTGAAAAAACAAAATTACTGTGCGTGCTACTGGGTCCCTACTGTCATCCTCACCATGTACAGTCATCTCCTTATTACTCTCGGTTGTTGACCATGTTGACAACACGGGAGGGCAGCGCCGTGGCGAGCGCGGAGGACGATGGTGAGGCCTCAGACGGGAACGAACAGGAGCCGGGGAAGATCACAGCCAGCCGTGGGAGGCGGGAGCAGGCAGTCCCGCCGGTGCTAGTTTGGCTTTGGCGGCTCGAGGAAGAAGAGACTGAAGAAAGGCGACAGACGTTGAATGTCAATCGAACGGTCAAGGTTGGCACAATCGTTTTTTGACTAAGCGGACACCAAGTAGCATACTTTTTTATATATAGGAAGAAAACTGCGAGGAAAATGCATTCGTCTGCCGTCCTCCTCACAGGGAACGTTCGCCACATAAGTGACTAGCACCCTTGGTTTTCAACCGAGAGGTCTTGGGTTCGAGTCCGAGGAACTCTCAATTTTGTCCTCCTTCCTTCCTCGCAAAGAAGGGAAAGAAAATCAAAGACTTGGGAAGGCATACAGAACAAGCTAGTGTACCAGTAAAGAGACGTTGCCGAGTTTTAGAAAAAAGAAAGACGTGCTCCTATGGCTGGTTCGAATCCAAACCTAGACTATGACTATATATGGTGCTATGTTACTCTACAAGTAATGAAAGTGACATATCCAACGTTCGCTTCTCCTCTTCTCTACTTACTCTGCCTAGCATCAGAAGCTCTGGTCGCAGCAACCATGTTCGCTGGCTGCTCGTCCACCTGCTCTTCAGCAGGTAACAACCAGATATGCGCCAAGTCGCCACCCGTACCATTGCCTGTGGGTCTCATCACACCCCTGCCGGCATGCGCACCACAGCCGATTGCTCATCGCAACCCGCTGTCATTGGTGTGGTGCCACTGCTGCAAATCATGCAGAGTCATCCGTCGCGTCTCAACCATAATCCACAACCCTGGCCGAGTCTTCTAGAAATGCCCGAATCATGGGGTAATAATATGTTTAAGTGTTGTTCTGCTGCTTTCAGTTGCTGATTTTTTTAATAGTTTGGTTGATGATCTTCCAATTTGATTCGTGAAGAAAAGGGAAGATTCGTGTGATTTGTATTTCTGGGAAGTTGCTGATGTGGGGGAATGCAACTACGCTGATTATTTGGTTAGCCGAGGAATCCCAATACCAGCAGGTTGGGGTGTTGGACAAGTAACTGAGGGAACGACAGAAGAGGAAGATGCAGAGCAGAAGGTTAAAGATGCAGTTCCTCTGATCATGGCCAAGCAACAGCTGTTGAACGGACTTGACAGCAATGAGGAGATGAAATAGCTTGTGAAGATAATGGGCAAAATCGGTGTGCTCTGTAGGATGATTGTCTCTTTATTTGCAGTGTATGTAGCACTCGTGATGTATCCAGTGGCTACGACATGAGCACTTTGTTGAAACTACTAATGAATGAAACCTGTGTAGCAGGCTGGGCGTAGTGTTGTGAACATCTAATGATTTCTATTAACGGAAATCAGGGGGTATCCCCTTTTGCTCATATAAATAAATAGATAGCAGGGGCCCTGTTGGGTCAGCTTTGTTCTCATTCAAAGACGTTGAGCAAATTGCAGTCCAACAGCAAACTATGTCATCAAATTCAAGTTTCACAGCCAAATTTGAGTACAACTAAACAACAATGTCATCATGTTTTAGTTGTCATACAATCACCAAACACAAATCAGCATACATAACAAGTGATGTTCTCACAGCAAAATACTAAACAACATGTTCATCAGGTTTCAGTTGTCATAGCAAACACAATTTCACATAGTAGATAAAAAAAGTCTTCTGACAGGCAAATACGACAAAAGCAATGTAATCATCATCCCCAGCAGCAGCGTCAACATCTTCGCCATGTGTATCAGTCTGAATCGTAATTCCCCATGGTCCGGGGGAAGAGTTTTTCCCTTCTTGGACCCTTCGGCCTCCCTTGTTGGGGAGGCCTTCCTTTTCTTCCCTCCCCCCGCGGGGGGAGAGGCTTTCTTCTCCTCCTCGCCTTGGTGCGGGGAGTCGGCCTCGAATTCATCATCCGATAGCACCTGAAAACGGGAACTCTTCCAAGTCCCCGTGGCCTTCTTCTTGGCCTTCTTCTCCGGCACCACATGGGGTGACGGAGCCAGCAGCCCCGTCAAACGGGCGTCCGCTGGGTCCTCTGGCAATGGGGCCGGACAGATAGCCTGTGCGGCCTTCTTCAGCCAGTCCTGTCAAAGGAAAGGGGAGTTTAGATCCCGCATACAGTCAAACTATGGAAAACACACGTCCCTTAAAGGACGAAATCACTTACCTCGTTAGCCGGACGCTGCGAGCGGAATCCGCGATCTTCGGTAGCGGATGCGGGAGCTTCGGCGCCCTTGAACAGCACCTTCCAGACATCTTCGTACGCAGTGTCGAAGAGCCCGCTCAGGGTCTGGTGCTGCGCCGGATCGAACTCCCACATGTTGAAACCCCGTCGTTGGCACGGGAGAATCCGGCGGATGAGCATGACCTGGACTATGTTGACAAGCTTGAGCTTCTTGTCCACCAGCTTCTGGATACAGGCTTGGAGTCCGGTCAGCTCCTCCGAATTCCCCCATATCAGGCCACTCTCTTTCCAGGAGGTGAGCCGTGTAGGGATGCCGGATCTGAATTCGGGGGCCGCTGCCCAATCGGCGTCACGCGGCTCGGTGATGTAGAACCACCCTGATTGCCACCCCTTGATGGTTTCCACGAAAGTGCCTTCCAGCCACGTAACATGGGACACCCTGCCCACCATGGCGCCCCCGCACTCTGCTTGGCTGCCCTTCACAACCTTCGACTTGACACTGAAGGTCTTGAGCCACAAGTCGAAGTGGGGCTGGATGCAGAGGAAGGCCTCGCACACGACGATAAACGCCGAGATGTTGAGGATGAAATTCGGGGCCAGATCATGGAAATCCAGGCCGTAGTAGAACATGAGCCCCCGGACGAAGGGATGAAGTGGGAAGCCCAGTCCGCGGAGGAAATGGGGAAGAAACACTACCCTCTCATGGGGCCTGGGGGTGGGGATGAGCTCTCCCTCGTCGGGGAGCCGGTGCGCGATGTCGCTGGACAAGTATCCGGCGTCGCGCAGCTTCTGGATCTGCCCATCCGTGACGGAGGAGGCCATCCACTTGCTTCTCGCTCCCGACATAGTTGGAGAAGGTTGAGGTGAGAAGTGCAGACTTGGGCGCTGGAGCTCGAGTTTGCGGAGATGGATAAGCTAAGGAGGAAGAAGGCGCAGGTAAAAAGGTTGGATCTTTATCCCCTTATATGGGCGGACGGAAACATGCGTCCCCACCGGCCTGATAAAACTCGCTTATCCCCCAAGCGCCGCAATCAATGGCGTGGTTGGGTTACCCACGTCCGTATTGATGGTAATCTCGGAATAAGGGGAACACGATCTCTGCTTCGACAAGACGTGCCAAGGAAACCGCCTCGCTAAACATGCTGAGGTGGAACAATAAAAACAATTCGAGTAAAGGCTTGGAAGTGGTGTGACATCACGCCACAGAATACGTCAGCAGATTGATCTTGTGTAATATTATTCTCTCTACGGTGGTATGTGGAATTTATTTTTGCACAGCCGGACACTATCCTGGTGTTCACAATCTTCTATAAATTATTCGGAGGAGGAACCCGCCTTGCAATGCCGAAGACAATATGCGCGCCGGACTCGTCGTCATTGAAGCCTGGTTCAGGGGCTACTGAGGGAATTCCGGACTAGGGGGTGTCCGGATATCCGAACTATCATCATCGGCCGGACTCCAAGACTATGAAGATACAAGATTGAAGACTTCATCCCGTTGCCGGATGGGACTCCCTTGGCGTGGAAGGCAAGCTTGGCGATACGAATATGTAGATTTCCTACCTTTGTAACCGACTCTGTGTAACCCTAGCCCTCTCCGGTGTCTATATAAACCGGATGGCCTTAGTCCATAGGACGAACAACAATCATACCATAGGCTAGCTTCTAGGGTTTAGCCTCCTTGATCTCGTGGTAGATCTACTCTTGTAACCCACATCATCAATATTAATCAAGCAGGACGTAGGGTTTTACCTCCATCAAGAGGGCCCGAACCTGGGTAAAAACATCGTGTCCCTTGTCTCCTGTTACCATCCACCTAGACGCACAGTTCGGGACCCCCTACCCGAGATCCGCCGGTTTTGACACCGACAATGGTGGTCGTTGGATGTCACAGATTGACATCGAGGCCACCCAGGACTTAGCCCACTGTGGAGCTGGTCGGAGTGGCTAGGAGAGTGTGATGGCAATAGATCGGTTTTGTTGGAATGTCGTTGGTCCACCCGAATGGGAGTTCAAGGCCATGGATTCCGTGGTGTGGGTACAGTGTGCTAACCTCTGTAGAGTGTGTTAAATCTATCGATAGGCGTGTCCTTGGTCATGGGCATAGTTTGTAGTAGGTGGTCACACTATCGGGTCTTGGTCGAAATGGAGGATAAACCTGAAATAACTAATGTGATGAATAATGTGCTATAAATAATGTGGTAACTTGGACTATGAGATAGCAGTGAGATGTCATGGATTTGTTTCGAATATGATCACGAGATGAGATCTCGGTGAGGCATGATTTTTGCCTAGAGAGGAATTGGTAAAGTAAGTGATTGTTGAATCAAGATAATGTTTAAAATCTCCATGGCGGGTAATTGGTAGTTTACTTGCAGCATAGTTCATGCATGAGTCCATGTCCCATAGATACATCTATGCCATGCAATGTTATGATTGAGATAGTATGCTATGTTTTGTTATTGCCAAGTCAGAAGCATGTTTTGATATGCCATCTTATTGCCATGCTAGTAGATGCTATGATGTTGCCCATGCTTAGTTTGATCTCTATCTCTTATTGATATCATGCCATGCTTAGTTTCTGTTATGAGATATATTCTTGCATACTCTTGGTACTTGCTTTGTCATTTGTTTTTTTGGATGCTATGTATTTGGTTGTCTTGCGAGTACATTCAAAGTACTCACATGACCTTGCATGTGGCCAGATTGCAGGAGGAGATCTATCGCGCTAGGCCATAACCTTGCTAGTCCTGTGAGTTGTGGAGCCCAGCCAGAGTCGATATGCTGCCAAACCAAGACATTCGCCACCATTTAGATAGCCTTAGAGCTATGCCATATGATTGTATTCATCAATGATGTAATCCTATATACATGTATTTGATGGATATTCTTGTACCTGGAATGTTGTATCATGTACATGTCGTACGTCAGGTGTTATCCTGGGCTGCCGTGCGAAGGCCCCCTGCTCCATGCGGATCGAGGTGCCACAGGAGATGGTATCAGAACAGCCAGGCTGGCATAGGATTACCCTAGCATTAGGCCACCATTTCCATCAACTCATAATGACCCAAAGGGATTTAACCCATCCCTAGAATCCGCCATGGCCGCTGTTGAGCAGCAGGTGGCACAGCCAGGATAGACATGTCCCTACACCGCTATCCCCGCCTAGTTTTCCATGGATTGGATAGAAACCCTATCATTTTGGTCGGTCACATAGCATACCCTTTTCCATTAAGGGGAAGGGACCAGACTAGTTGCATATAAAACCCCGTCTTGCTAGCCGCAAATTAGTAAGCCATGTCCCTGCAGAGAAGCCTAACTAGTAGCTCCAGATCAAAAGCCATGGCTAGCTCTCTCAAAGCATCCAAATTCTGGACCCGGCCTTTGCAGTCAATCATGCTGGCTTTCCGCCCCTCCTTACTAATATGCTCACCAAAGCCCTTGGCTTTAATGCTAGCCCCGATTACATGGTGTTCCAATCGGAACCCGTCCCTCACCTTCACCGATATGATGCAAGAGTACATATCTTCCAAGGTTCTGCGGAAGATGGTCAGTCCATGATTTTTGAGGGCAGACCCATGCTTACTACTGAGTTGGCCATTCAGGCCGCTGCTGTGGAGGCTATCATACACCTCCGATACGAGTTCCTGCAAGTGGTGAAGAAGCGGGATTTCTGCTTTTTCCCTGTTGCAGCATAATTAGGAAGTGAGCATCCCATCACTATCTGGGAAGCCGACCCAGCAATCACTCACCTAGTGCAATTTATCACTGCCCTAGGGATGATGATTGCTAAGATGATTGCCGAGTTTAGAGCCTTGGACCGCGATGCTACTCGGGTTGTCACAGAAGCATACCGTGAGGCTCGCCAACTTGCATCTCAAGTCACCAACCCCATGCCATCCAGCCCCGTGCTACCCTTTCAGCCAGTGTTGTGGCTGCAGCTAGGCATCATCAACCTCGACTCGTTCAATAAGGCTATGAACCATATTCACCATCAAAGCTTGCTTGGACCAGTTCTAGCCACACCCCAAGCAGTTGAGCTCCAACCTATAGAGGTGTCTAACGATGAAGCCGGAGATTGGCTCAGCCTGCGTCCCCCCGGAGAGCCCGAGCAAGATTAGGCATCTGTGTACCCCTATCGAGCAGTCAGGCGATGCTGCGAGTAAGTCTAGTATGTCGGTTCATCTTCAATAGAAGAATATAACCATATATCCCGGAGTGAGTTGTTTCTAGCGCGTAGTGCGTCCGTGCTTTATTGTATGCTTGGTCTGTTTGTAACCCTATGATGTGTTTTATGTATGCTTTCTTCCTTTTTGGTTTTGTTTTTAGTTGTCTCTCTATGAAGCAGAAATGTTTGACAGGGTTGGCAATGTGTTTCTAACAAGATTTTAATCAGTAGAGCACATACACTAAACAACATTGACTCGCCCCGAGTCTATAATAAAATGTGCGCTGGTGTAGGTATATGTATACCAGGAGTATATATACCCACTAGCATTAAAACACCTTAGTATGATTTGTTTGATGTGTTTTTCCTTTGCATGTATGTTGCATCTGTTTGTTTGTTAGTTTCGATTGCACTGCATACTGCACGCATACCCGGTTCACCCACAAGTACGTTTGGGTAGTACACGGGGAATGCAAAATCACATATCTATCTCTATCTGTGCATACCCCGTGTGCCAGATTTCCTGATCCAGAGCCTCACACATGCATTTCTGTCTGGCAGTTCCTCATCTCAAATTCCTTTCCCCAGTCCCAAATGTATTTCTAAAGGAACACTGCCAACTTTATTCCACTCGATCTAGTACAACTACCCCATTACTGATTCCAACTCCAATTTTACCTCGACACCTACTTCTCGTGGAGCTATCCGCGAAATTTTCCCGTGCCCCAGTGTGATTCCTGAGCAGGCGCAGCCCCCTCCTCTACAACCGGACCCCATCACCACCACTATCACTGCTTTGCGTGGCGCAGGCATGTTGCCACCCCGCTCCATTGCCGCACGTGATTACTCCATCGGCGCAAAGTAATGGAGGATCAAGCGTGGCGGAGGACCACCTAGTGCATCACAATCTACCGCATCTCTAGTCACCGCACCTGGTCGCATGTTGCCTCGATCTCGCTCCTTCCTGATGAGAACCACCAGCATGATCGATGAGCCGATCAGCTTGCCCAGTAGCACAGCGAGGAACCACCGTAGCGCCACCAAGAAAACAGCCTCGCTGAAGGAACTCTGCTCGATCTCGTCCAAACCGAAGAGGTTGTAGAGTGGCATTGTGTCTGTGTGGTGGAGAGAGTCGCGCCGCCGTCTTTTATAGCCCAAACCCATTGTACGGTGAGCGAGGTCCAGGAGAAACGCTCGTCACCCGATCACCGGCGTCCAGGAGGCGAATCCATGAGCAACGCCGAGAAGGTGCTGGCGCGCGATGTGAGTGCTATCTACACCGATACCATGCACGCTGCACACTATGATACTAGGGTCCTCATCACCCTAGGAGCTAGATGTGTGTTGCGCTAAGCCTCACGCGGAGCAGCAGCGAGGAGAAGCATCAAGCAGGAGGTAGAAGAAGGAGGCTGCCAGTGGGCCCTGGACCCATGTGTCAGCAGGTGAAACCACTATTCACTAGGGTGCATTCAGCATTTTTCCAGAATATCATCTCAAGTGCCCCTAGCCGTGGAGATAACCCTGTTTTGCCCATATCTCTTTCTGGGCATACCAATTATCAGTACCCCAACTCGGTTGTATTTGACCAAAGGGTTAATAGTTAACATAGAGTTTTTTCCCCACAGTGGCTATCATTTCATCTTTGTTGTAACCCTAGCAATCTTGAGGACGAGATTCTTTTAAGGGGGGAAGGTTTGTAACAACCCCAAAATTGGGTTATCAATTTTTGTGCTGTTATTCCTTCTTGGCATTTTTTTTCAAAATCTTTCTCTTCAGTTTGATGGATGGCTCTGATGCTCCTTGTCATTTTCAACATTTTAAAAATCTTGCTCATGTCTTTTTTTGTGGGCAAGACCTCCTTTGCATCATCTAAAACCCTCTTAGCACCCTAATTCCAAATTTTGTACTATGAGTGTTTCCTTTGTGGTTACAAAGGAGCCATCATTTCCCTTGATCTGTTGATCTTCCAAATCTTCACAAAGACCCTCCTACTCCTGTAATCCTTGGATATGCAGAAATATTGCTAAGGCATATGCAATATTTTCCATTCGGGATTTGTTTCTTCTTTTGCCTTTCCGAGGAATAAAATTCAAAGCCATAGCTAGACATCTCCAAAATTCATGAAAATTTGTCGAGATGATATTTATGCCTAATCCAAGCTCTGGCAAAAAATATTGGCCATAATTAAATAAGGAAAACGCCTTTTCCTATTTTGAGCCAATATTCCATTTCTTCCACTTTTCAAAGGAGCTACCATTTTTATTGCAGGAAAAATTCCCAAATAATTTGTGGAGCTTGTCCTTGCTATATCTTCACCCTTTCCATCACTATCTCATGTTCAATGGGTCAAAAATTGGGAACATGATCCAATGCAAGTTTCTGCCTTGTTTGAAATGTTGCAAAGGAAGTGTTTGATTCCTAAATCTTTTTGAGCTGAAATTTTGCAGGGTGGTTAATGTTGATAAATCACAACTGCAAACAAACATTGAGCTCAATCCATGTATCCAATCTTCCCCGACAATTTTCTCAAGTTTCTGTTTAGATTGCTTGTCTGTGAAGGAAGTACCATCGTGGATGACCAAAATGAGCTGAAACATTTCCAGCAGTCTCTAATGATTATATCATCACCCTCCACCAAAAATCAGCTCATTATACTTAGCCATTTTCCCCCAGCATCCTCATATTTGTTTCTGGCCAGTTGGGCACAATGCACAACAAGTACCAGCTAGCCTTATCTTTTGCGGCTAATATTTTAGCACATTGATCACCTTAGTAGATGACAACTCTCACCCAACCCCATACCTAATGGAGTTGTGCACTGCCCAATATTTCTATCAAACACTTTGTCGTTGCAGCTTATTTTTGCAAGTTCCTCCAACTGTAGTGCCTTCCAACTCAATCCAGTCTCACATATCATTTTACTAAGCACTATGCCACAATGTAGACATGTTTTGGCATGAAGGAAGTGGCCCAGACAGGTTTGGCCATGGTGATCACGAGGGGAGCTAGCTAAAATGGTGGTCTAGTTCTTGTAGTCACCGACAAGCCTGCTCCGGCCAACCCTGGCTTGTCCAAGCGTGTCCTACAGCTCAGCCTCGACGTCCTCTTCCCCCTAGACCCCTCTCCCTCTCCGATTTCTTCCCCGGCTAGTCGTCCCCGTCGCTGCATATTACGCGCTCAGGAGCACGTCGTCTTCCTCCTCCCTGTCCTCTTCTACCCCATGCCCGTGTGCATTTCTCGATTCCGTGACTTTGTCTGCTCCCCCTCATCGTGTTCTTGTGCCTCCCATGCCCTCTGTGCACGACAGAGCCTCGGCCGGACTCGCACGGCGGATTCCGGCCACGGGCATCTCGCTGTGCTATATATAGCCGCAGTCCGAGCTCTCCTCGAGCAGCTCCATCCCTCTCATCCGTCTCCCCTCTACCTCTGGTGCGCTCTAGCAAGCTTGCCTGGCCGAATGCATCGCTAGAGCGCTCGGATTTCCTGTGAGCTCCCCCCTCTACTCCACTGCCTACTCCCTCGCCTAAGCTTCCCCGCGCCCTGTTAGGCCCATGGAGGAGTGCACCACACCTCGTCGATCCTCCCTGGCTTGCCGCCCTCTCTTTCCCCTGCCAGGACCGCCCTACCACCCGACCCCACCGCCCTCTATCTCCGCTCGTCGTCACACGAGGAGATCATACTTCTTCCTAGAGTATTCCTCGCCCCCTAGGCAAGACAACCTCTTATCATGAGCCCCGAACTTGCATGTTAATTTGCTTGCACCCTCTGTGTGTAGTTGCAGTAGTTTCTTATCTGTTTCATCCGTAGTTATTCAGTTATGGTATACGTTGTATTGCTTGCTATGTCTTGCTTACCCTTCATGATATCTTGTGCCATGTAACTAGGATATTGTTATTGATAATATCATTCCTTGGTTTTGATTTAGTTTCATGCCAATAGTATCAATGATATGATTATTCTATTACATTGGTGATATGCTAGTGCTTTGTTTCGCCTTGTCCCATATGCTATAACTGTTCACTTGAGAAGCTTGGTATTTTGTTCATGCATTTGTATGCTACATGCTCATTGTTTCATTCATGTTAAATATGCATATAATGTTGATGATGATGAAGAAGATAATATTATGACTTTACAATAACAAACCTCCTTCGTCATCGATGGGATCGAGTCATAGTGCCACCAAATCGAGCTTCTCCAGTGCAGCAGCAACACTATCGCCAGTGCAGTGGCAAAATTATGGGAGGGCCTTAATGTGATATATTGACATACCTCTCGCCGGTGGCTCCAATGACGGAAGTTTATGGGCGCGCACTACCCTGATCAGGTAGGCGGACATAATCCTTGTGTGACCGTGTTTGGTTTTGAGCTCATGTACCCGTTTGGGACTGTTTATGTTTTGCCACGACTATGGCCATTGGATGTCATGGATTGATATCGGGGCCACCCAAGACTTAGCCCAAAGGGGAGTTGGTAGGAGTGGCCAGGAGAGTGTGATGGCAATAGATTGGTTTGTCGGAATGCCATTGGTCCACCCGAATGAGAGTTGGAGGCCATGGATTCCGTGGTGTGGGTATAGTGTGCTAACCTCTGCAGAGCGTGTTAAATCTATCGATAGCCGCGTCCTCGATCATAGGCATAGTTCGTAGTAGGTCACACTATCGGGTCTTGGTTTAAATGGAGGATAAACTTGAAATAACCAATGTGATTAATAATGTGCTATAAAGAATGTGGTGACTTGGACTATGAGATAGTCGTGAGATGCCACGGATTTGTTTCGAATATGATCACGAGATGAGATCTCGGTGAGTCATGATTTTTGCCTAGAGAGGCAGTGGTAAAGTAAGTGATTGTTGAATCAAGATAATGTTTACACTCTCCACGGGAGTTAACTGGTAGTTTATTTTCAGCATAGTTCATGCATGAATCCATGTCTCGTAGATACATCTATGCCATGCAATGTTATGATTGAGATACTATGCTATGTTTTGCTATTGCCATGTTAACAGCATGTTTCGATATGCCATGTTAATGACTTGCTAGTAGATGCTATGATGTTGTCCATGCTTAATATGATCTTTATCTCTCGCTAATATCATGCCATGATTAGTTTCTGTATGAGGTAGATTCTTGCATAAACTTGGTACTTTCTTTGTCATCTTCTTGTTTGGATGCTATGTATTTGGTTGTCTTGCGACTACATTCACAGTACTCACCTGGCCTTGCACGTGGCTAGATTGTAGGAGGATATCCGTCGTGCTAGGCCATAACGTTGCCAGTCCTGTGAGTTGTGGAGCCAAGCAGAGTCAATATACTGCCAAACCAAGACTTCCGCCGCCAGTTAAATAGCCTTAGAGCTATGCCAGATGATTGTATTCATCAATGATGTAATCCTCTATACATGTATATTGATTGATATTCTTGTACCTGGAATGTTGTATCATGTACCTGTCGTGCGCCAGGTGTTATCCTGGGCTGACGTGCGAAGCCCCCCTGCTCCATGTGGATCAAGGTGCCACAGTCGTGTTCATTGGGAGCCAATTGGCTTGGACGGAACAGCTGAAACGGGGCCTGGCATACCACAGAAAATAGGAAAAGGCCTTCTGTTTGACTGGCTATGGTTGAAACGTGATCCTCTTCATCGAGAGGGGTCTGGCATACCGCAAAATGGAAGAAACAGACTTCTGTTCGAGCTCCTACAGTTAAACTAGGGTCCTGTTCATCGGGAGGGGTGTGGCGCACCGCAAAACAAGACTCCACAGGCTACTGTTCATCCATCGTCTACTACCTCGCTCCAGCATCCACAGGCTACTATTGATCCACCGTCGACTTCCTCCAGCCTCCAAGGGCTACTGCTCATCCACCGTCGACTTCTTCCAACCTCCACCTGCTACTGTTCATCACAACCTTTCTCTTGCTTCCACCAACTATTGTTCATCCACAGGCTACTGTTCATACAGCCTCCACTGGCTACTGCTCAACCAGCAATCCACGGGGTCCTGTTCATCCACCCCCAACCGGCTTGGGTGTGGCGTCCTCCTGAGGGTCCTGTTCATCCAGCGGCAACGGCCTCCTACCAGGGGGTCCTGTTCATCCAACCCCCAACCGGGAACTGTTCATCCAACCCCTAACAATGGTCACTGTTCATCAAGAGGCAGGTTCGATTGGCTTTAGTTAGAAGAAGTAGCGCAGGAATCGCTCCGTTCAGTTAATAGCCAAGGGATCGATCGCTCTTGTTTAGTAACGTAGCTAGTGCAATCGCTCGGGTTTAGTAAGTGAATGCCTCGCTCAGGTTCAGTTAGAGCCCAGTGCCTCACACACACGCCCGTACATGTACAAGAGAAATTCACAAACCTCCGTGCCTCGATCGGCCCCAACCACCCACCGTAACCGGGAACTCCCCGAAAATTTCCTCGCCCTCGCTTCTACCATGATTTTTTCTGTCATGGACAGCCCAAAGAATGATGCAGGTACGTCCCCGGCTCACCCAAGATGAAAAGGCCATTTTTGTCATGATTTTTTGTCATAGAAGTAGGAGCCCACCACATCTATGATGATACGTGTTTTTGTCACAATTATCGTCATAGAAGTGTTATAGCCATGACAGAAAAAAAATTGTTGGGCCCAAAATGTCATGGATGTGTCTTTTTTGTAGTAGGATTACATGCCTAGTCGGCAGACTTGTACAAAAGTGGTTGCCGAGTGGCCCGGCAACCCACACCTCATGGATATAATTTGCGAAGATGCTCAATATTCCATGAGTAGTGCACTGGAGTGCCATCTTCAGTCTCTCGATGGATTGCACCTGGCCTAGTGACTCGTACTACCCGATAAGGGCCTTCCCACTTTGGGGTCAACTTGTTTGAATTCTTGGCGGCTGAACTCGCCGAAGAACAATGTTCCTTCCTCAATGCTTCGGGCATGAACCTTGCGTCTATCATAATGTCGCAAAGCTTGCTGGTAATGTGCAACACGTACAACAACTTGTAGACAATCTTCCTCAAGGAGTGTGCCATCATCTTCACGCAGCTGCTCTTGCTCAAGCTCATCATAAGTGATCACTAGAGATGACCCGTATATGAGTTCCATGGGGAGCACTACTTCTGCAGCATAGACTAGGGACAAGGGTGTCTCGCCAGTAGCTCAATTTGGTGTCATCCTGAGTGACCAAACAACCACCGGTAACTCATCAATCCAGCATATTTTACTCTTGTTCATCTTGTTGACAGTTCTTGTCTTGAGACCACGCAACACTTTAGCATTTGCCCTTTCCGCTAGGTTGGTGCTCCTCGGAAAATTAACTGATGCAAAAGAAATCTTGCTGCCAAGGTCTTCGAGGTACTGCATGAAGGGGTGGCTCGTGAACTTTGTGCAGTTGTCAGTTATGATCTTGTTGGGCACTCCAAAATGACAAACAAGTCCTCTAAAAAAATTGACGGCTGACTGTGTTGTCACCTTTCTCACTGGTTCTACTTCTGGCCAATTTGTGAACTTCTCGATAGCAACGTACAAGTACTCAAAGCCCCGAACATTGTGAGGGAAGGGCCCTAGTACGTCGAGCCCCCATACAGAGAAGGGCTAGGAGAGATGGATTGTCTGAAGAGCTTGAGTTGGATAATATGATTGCTTTGAATCTTGACACTTGGTTACTGGCTTAGTTGCATCCCAGAGGGCAGTGTGCCAATAGAAACTTTGTTGGAATGCTTCAACAAGAGCTCTTTATCCTATGTGAGAGCCACATATGCCTCCATCTATCTCTGCCAATAGGTTCTGTCCATCTTCCCGAGAAATACACTTCAATTTCATCGCATTTGGACTCTTTCTATATAGGTCATTCATGACAAACTGATACATACTAGACTGACGAGCTACTCTTTCAGCTTATTCTTGATCTTCAGGAAGCTACCATGTTTAAAGGAAATGGATAATCTGATGTGCCCATGAAGAAGCTTATGGCTATACGACAAGAACTAAAGGCATATCTTCAGCTACGGGAGCACTAGCTTCAACGACAAGGATTCGAGTTCCTAATGGAGCTTTCTACTCACCGGCAAGCTTCTCGTTGTTCTCAACAACATCCTTGCTGACAGCTTCTAGGAGGTCGGTGGGAAAGTACTTGCATGTGTTCAACTTTCTTCTCTTGTTCTGCGCCACACATGGCTTAGTCAAACGGCGCACAGAAGCTGTCGGTTCCACATGTAGCTTAAGTGCTACACACTTTGACAGATCCTTGGCTATGTTGTTCTCTGTATGAGGTATGTGCTCTATTTGCAATCTGTCAAAAAGATCTTCCAATTTACTTACTTCATCAACATATGCTTCCATCAATGGGCTCTGGTAATCTTTGTTAACTTGTTTCACAACCAACTATGAGTCACCCCTGATAATGAGCTTTATGATTCCACAGTATGTCGCAATCCTGAGACCGGCAAGCAATCCTTCATACTCATCAGTGTTGTTTGTCACCTTCTCCCTGGGGAAATGCATCTGAATCACATACTTGATGTGCTCCCCAGTGGGTGCGAAAAGCAACACTCCAGCACCGGTGCCTTGCAGCAAAAAAGCATCGTCAAAGTACATGACCCAGTACTGAGTTGTTTCCTTGCTGGGGAGAGAGGTTTCTGGAATTTCTTCTTCTGGCATTGGCGTCCATTTTGGAGTGAAATTTTCCAAGTCTATACTCTGAATAGTAGAAGTACTTTCAAACTTGAGATCAAAGTTTGATAGTTCTGTAAGTGTATTAAACATTGATGTGTAATACCCTGACTTATGCACAAACAAGTAGCAGCTCCCCCACCAAACCAAAGTTTGCACTTAAGATTCCCATATCAAAGAAATAGCTCTTTGAGAGACCAAGGGGCGCATCAAGAACACCAAGAATTATAACAAGACAAGCATCAAGACATAACACTGGGAGCAGCCTTTGCCGGCAAGATCAAGCTGACACGGCAGAAGCCTGACAAGTCATTTCGCTAGCTAATCCCCGCCAACTACCAGCTCTCAACCACACCAGCCATCTGGTCGCTGATCGGTGAGGTGTGGAGCCCGCAAGTAGTAAGTTGGCATTTGCTAGCATGTGTCGGCATGTTGGAGAGAAGATTACCTTTATCGACACTCGTCCAAATGGCGTGTCAAGCTAATAGGAGTTAGATGGGAAAGCGTTGCTGCATCCTTGTCGAGGTTCTCCTCCTGATGACACCTAGCGATACATTAAATGCCTTCTATCCTAACTATTAGAGTTAGGTATGATAGCATTTTATGCTATCTAATCATTGCGTAATTACTATTTTGCCACTGTGGTAACCCCTTGAGCTATAAAAGGTGGGCTAGGGCAACCCTTACAAGGGTTCGAACCCGTTCAAACCCCACACATGTCTACTCATGTAGCTGCCTTCTCCTAGAACCTTGCAGGGGGAGAGCGCTCCATATACTTGTGCTCCACACATCATCAATACACCAAAAGCAGGAGTAGGGTATTACACCACAAAGGTGGCCCGAACCTGGGTAAAATCCTTGTGCCTTCTATTATACCTGCTCTTTGTGTTTTTTGCAATACCCTCGCCAAACCACATAGGGGCCAAACCTCCCCATAGATAGTTCATCCACACCGACATCTTTTGCATTCCAGGTAGGGGGTTGCATTGGCGTGAACCTGGATAGTAGACGGCGCATCGAATTCATCGAGTTCTTCTTCATCACCTTCATCATCCATGGCGCCCAAGAAGAAGGGCTGCATGGCGATGAAGCCTTCCATGTCGAGGCTCCCTATGCACATGCTCGCGGGCAGCGCAGGCGGCGTCGCTGCTGCAGATGGCGCTAACATTGCGGTAGGCACGAGCAACACAAGTGGCGCGGTCGCTATGCCTACTACGACAGGAATGGGTGGTGGAGGCACTAGAAATGTTCAGCTTCCATTACCCTCCGGTGAAGACAATAGCAAGGGCACAGGTGGCGCCGACACACAGCTTCCACCTCCCCAGCACCATGGAGAGCGTGGCCACCGGAGCAGCACAGTCCGGTCGGGCGCGAGCCAGGACCTTCCTGCTATAGCAAGAACAGCAGCGGTGCGGGAGATAACGTTGAAACACACACCACGCCTGTTGCAAGATGGGCGTGATGTGACGCAGAGCGACATTGTTGATCATGCACAATAGTGCCCGCACAGCAAGACGCCTGTTGATCAAGTCCAAGATCCTTAGGTGTCGCTCGCGCCATGCTACCCTGCTGCCACACTCGCGGTGCGGTGGCCAGATTGCAACGATGCTCTTGCTAGCTCTGCCACGAGTCGAGCGACATCGCGTTCTTCACACTCCAACATGCCTTCGACGGAAACACAGGCGATGGCTGAACTTCCCTCCAACGTCTAACAAGATGGATGAGTGGAGAGCCACCATCCAAAGCTCGATCGGATTCACGGAAGTAAACATGTCCCAATTGGCGGAGCCCTCACAGTGCCTACAAATAGCACCAATAGCACAAACTGATGGCCTTGCAATAGGCGGTGCACCAATGGTGCAATCACCTCCATGGCATCAACTCTGGTAGCAACATCAGCGGACCCACTGGACTACTGAGCTTGACGATGTCTCGATGGCCTCTTCAGATCCAAGGACACAACAAGACCAATGACAAGTGCTATTGGATAGGCTAGCTGAATATGCTCGTACTACTATTCAACATCACTGGGAGCCACGCTGTCAATCCAACAAGCGTAATGGTCCAGTCGTTGATGAGCCAGCGCCTACTGTCGGCGGGCGCCTACCTTATGCGGTTGGGTGCCCTGCTTTCACGCGTGATCTGCGGCAAGTTTTTTGGCCTAAAGTACTGGAAAAGCATTATGGCAAGCTGAACCGGCAGAGTTCCTAGGGATCTACACTATTGTTGGGCAGGCTGCTGGGAAAGGAATGAGAAAATCCTTGCCAATTATTTCCTGCTGGTGCTCAAACCCAATGCGAGATCTTGGTTGATGAACTTGCAAGAGAACTCCATTTCTTCGTGGTCAGATCTATGGAATGAGTCCATTGGTGCTTTCACTGGAGGCCAGAAAGGTTAAGGACAACCAGTGATTTGAAAGTGATCTCACAAAGAGAGGGCGAAGATCTGTGCAAGTATATTCAGAGTATCAGCCATTTACATCATAGCATCCCAGACGTACACCCTGCTGCTGTGATCTCCGCATTCCATATGAATGTGTGCAATCGCAAGATGCGGGAGAAAGTGAACATGCGGCTGCCGAAGATCGTCAATGAGCTCTACATGTTGGTGGACAAGTGTGCACGTGCTAAGGAAGGAATAAGGCTTCCTGGGGAAGAGGTCGGCGTCGAAGCTGACTCTGAGGATGACGATGCCTCGAGCCCGAAGAAGAAAGGTCGGTGGTGCAATAGGAAGCGCAAGGGCAAATCAGTTATGGCTGTAGAAGGATCACACAAATCTAGTCCCGCCAGGAAACCAAGACAGAGACCGCCGGCAAAGAAGCTGTTGTGTGCGCTAACTGCCAGGTAGCTGTGGCTGGCGAGAAGGCCGGCATGTCATACGGGTTTTATTGCAAGATTCATCGTACCAAGGGTCACGACCTCCAAGAGTGCCATCAGGTTGAACAACTGGTTGGAAAATAGAAGGTTGAGTATGAGAAGTGCGACAAGGAGAAGGGCCCAGATGCTACCAGTGGATCCGGCAAGAAGGGTCGCGGCGGCCGAGGAGGGTGCCACAACAAAACCAATCAGCAAAAAGAAAAGCCCTCCAGGGGCAGAGGAACGAAGGAAGATGAAGAGAGTGTAGAGGAAGATGACGATGAATCCAGTGAGCATGATTTCCAGAAGGCAACAGAGGCCATGTGCATCGACGGGGGTGCATCTTTGCATTCCTCCCACTGCCAACTTAAACATTGGGTGCGTGAAGTCAATGCGGCGGAGCCAACAATAGATTCCCAAAAGCCCCTCAAGTGGTCTCAAGCCTATCATTTTTGATGCCAAAGGACCATCGTGATTGCACAACTACGGATGGGTGTTTGTCGTTGTTGGTTTCACCAATGATAGAAATCTGAAGGTCACGGAAGTACTAGTTGACGATGAGGCTGGCTTGAAGTTGATCTCTCCTAGAGTAATTGAGAGGTTGTAAATTCCTGAGGAAGACCTCAAGAAAACAACGACATTCTAAGGAATTAACCCGGGAAGGAGCCAGCCTAACGGGAAGATCATGTTGCGGGTGACGTTTGTTGGGGAACTAAAGTACAGAACTGAGAAGATAGTGTTCGATGTTATCAAGATTCCCTTGCCGTTTAATGGAATTCTTGGCCGCCCGACATTGGCTAAGTTCATGGCACCATCTCATTATGCCTACAACACACTGAAGATACCAGGGCCCATGGTTGTCATTTCCATCAACTCTGACAAGAAGGATGCAGTTATGTTTGTTGACAAGCTTCATAGAGATGCGGTTGCAGCGAAGGCCGTCAAGTCTACAGCTCTCGCCAAGAAGAAGAAGAGTGAGAAGCCCGGTCAGACATCCAGCTAGAGTTACGTGAAGCATGCCTCTTCAGAGTGTTGTGCACCCATTGAAGACTTGCCATAGGGCTCTGCCGGCAAGAGATCCAAAGCTACTCCACCTGTAACGAAGAAGGTGTGTGCAAAGGAGGATGACACTGGTGGTACCTTCACAATCAGTGTTGCTCTCAATAGTAAATAGGAAAGCGTGCTCATTGCCTTCCTGCGGGCAAATGTAGATGTGTTTGCACAGCAACCATCTAACATCCCTGGTGTTCCTAGGGAGGTAATTGAGCACCACCTTGTTGTGTGTCTCTATGCTCGACCCGTCAAGCATAAGGTCAGGAAGCAAGCTTTGGAATGGCAACAATTTATTGCTGAGGAAATCAAGAAACTCGAAGCTGCTAGCCTTGTTAGTGGAGTGCTACACCCAACTTGGTTGGCAAATCCGGTGGTTGTGCACAAGGAAAATGGTAAGTGGAGACTTTGTATTGACTACACAGATCTCAATAAAGCATGTCCAAAGGATCCTTCCGCCATGCCGCGTATCGATCAAATCGTAGACTCCACCGCTGGTTGTGATCTGCTCTCATTCCTTGATGCATATCATGGATACCATCAAATATTCATGGCCAAGGGAGATGAGGAGAAAACCGCATTCATTACTCCATGTGGCACTTACTGCTTCATGTGAATGCTTTTCGGGCTAAAGAGCGTTGGGTCAACATTTGCAAGGGCAGTCCAATTTTGTTTTGAGCCACAACTGCACAGGAACATAGAAGGTTATATGGCTTGCTATTTTGTTGAGCCAGTGGCTGCAGTTAAGAACAAATTTTGTATCACAACAAAACAAATTACAACCATAAAACAAAAGGAAGGTTGGCATAAAAGTTAACAGTCCGTCAGATAAATGCACTACCTGAAGTTCAGAACCTCAGTTCATTTGACCTGACTGTTATGCTTGATGTAGTGTCTGATGGAGCACCATAACCTTTGCTTTCATTTCTCCTAGGCTCCTGAACAACATAGCAAATGTCTCATAGTCTGGTTTCAAAACCATGCATATCTTGGCGACATCGAACAATGGTTGTCCTTCTTTCACAAAGGTTCTTTGTTAGGGAATGGACTTGTGTATGGAGCGCAGATATAACATTGTATTGAGCTTGCATATCTTGATCATGAGGTAGTTTGGATGAGATTGCCTTAACAACCAACCTAGTATTACGCAGGAACATGCTTTTGGCACTATTAGTGGACAGGTACTGACCCACTACAGCAAGAGGTGACATTGTGGTTATAGTTGCCTCATTACCTTCAAAATGTGGCGGTTCCACCATTTGTTCCATAGCTTGCTGAAAAGTTGAGCTTTTACATTAGTAGTACCAGAACAGAAGATATTAAGGAGGCAGCAAAACCAAACAAAATAGCTTTGGTCTATATACATAACTTATTTTGGCGAACCCGTGTAAAATATTAGTTCTATTTTACTGCAAAGTACATAATAAAACCAGGTTCCAAATATATGAGCATGTACCATGGTTAATGTATTGTCTATTTCTTCACATTGTATTGATAGCTAAGGATAAAGAGACAAAGTTTATAATACAGTAAGCATAGCATGACATCATTCATATCACAAAACAACTGAGATCAGACAAACATGCAATTGTAACATTGTGTAGACAAGACTAGCACAGAACTAGATTATAGATGAAGATCAAAGGAACATTACTCGTCTATTTCAAACCTTGTAAGGTGCAATGATATGCTAAGACAGTTGTGTATAAAATTGAAAAGAGTAATACACATTGGATGCAAACCATGCAGTTCAATGGACAATTCAGAGTAAGTAGTAGTTAAAAGGCATGAACATTAAGGACTTACAACAGCGGCTTTAACTGGTGTAGTCATGCCATTCATCTTGCTGGTGTGACAGTCCTTCAAGATTTCCATAACATTTGGTTTAGGTACTTTTAGGTCCTTGTGGGTTTTACTTTGCATTTGGAAAAATTCAATTTAGATCTAATAATATGGTACAGCAAAAAGAGTGAAACAACAACTAAATACAAGAGCATCGCAGTGTGCAATATAGCCATGAGATCCTGTCGTCTATTGGAATTTTACCTTCGTATGGTTGGCCTTGTTCTTAGAATGGTTCACCTACAAGAAAAGAGATTTGTGAGGCACATGCATAAATAGGAGTTCAGCATGTGATCTAATCACAAATATATAACGTATTTGATACTTGGGATCAGACCAGTGTTTAACAAGGCCTCTCCAGTCTTCATCCGATATATTTTCCACTTGACATCATTGGGCAAGTACACTGTTAGCCTGCCTTCAAAGTGAGTTTTCCTCAAGTTATACCGATGTTGTCGCAGGGTAGATCTGAAAACATGGGTGCATGCTTGTATGGTTGCATCATCTTGGCTATCCAACTTCAACCTCATATGTTGAAAATTATGGGAGTCTCATTACGAGCAACCTAGAAAGTATAGTACAAAGCAAGATGATATTACTAATTTCATATATAACCATACTAACAGATAAATGGTCGAGCAAGGTGTTGAACTGGATTTCATCTTTGTCATTCCTATACTGAATCCATGTTGGGAGGATGCATGCATGACACTGAACGGCAACCGCAAGCTCTGATACTAACTTGGCTGACTCTGTAGCATCACTTGGCCTTTTAAACCTGCCTCAAAACGGTTCTCCATTCTTCCTCCTCTAGATTTAGTTAACCTATCAAGCATTACCCCTGATGTCTATTTCCTCTTGTGCCTAGGTGCAAGTCCAACAACGAACATAGGAAATGTTAGTGTATATCAAACTATGAGACTACATATAAAGAAGCATGCAATTGTAACTTGACTCAGCAACTACCTTCATGCTATTGAAGCTAACAAGGTTCGTCTAATCTTGCCAACTCGTCTTGTGTCAAGAGTTCTTCAGAACTAGTGTTAGATGGCAAGGGAGCTTGGGAACTTGCCGCTAGCTGAGTTGACAAACGAGTAACTCGTGCAGCCGTTGGTACTGTGGAAGTTGTTGCAACAACTAGGATTGTCGCTGCTTGTTTGGTCGTAGCTATTAGTTTCTATTTGGATTGTTTTACAGCTGGTGTAGCACGTGATACTATGATTCTTCATTTTTCGGTGGACTTTGACCTTCTATTGCACCATCAGTACTAGTAAGATCTGCATAATTCTTCCACTTCCATTTCTGTGCGTCCTAAGTTCTAACACCATCCCCTGCCATTCTGTGTTCCTTCCTCTTTCTCCGTGCCATGTCGAGTCAAGCTAACAAGAAAAAGGAATAAAAATTTAGTTTTTCAGAACAAATTGATGCGTGATACAGACGAAATGAACTTTTATGTTAGAAAACCACGTGATAGGAGGATGTAATATGTATGAAAAACAGGATGACATGAAATAATCAGACTTGTTATGCGTAAACGTAGCAGAAGGCATTTCAATAAATTAGAAGCAATGCAATGGAAGGTAGAAACCATATGAAAGATGCTACAAATATCGCTCTACCAAGTTAACAGTGTCTCGCGATAACTGGCATTTAAACAAATGTGAAGCAGTACAAGAAAGAAATCATATGCAAGATACAAACAACAACAAACTACTAAGTTAAAGGTCTCTCATCATTAGTGCCATTGCATATTCACAGCTATGATGTGTAAACTAAGAAGAAGGCATTTCAACAAATTAGAAGCAATAAAAGCTAGAGATCATATGTAACACGCAACGAATATCACTCTACCAAGTTTAAACTATCTCGTCATTAGTGACATTTCAACAAATTAGTAGTACAAGCTAGAAAATAATGTGAGATGCAAACTATATCAGACTCTCAAGTTAAATGTGTCTTGTGAAAAGTGATTATTGTAGGTTACACAACATTAGTACTTTGGTGTAAGTACATGGTGTGATAGACAAATATTCTATGTTCGAGAAATAGGAACACGTGTCTTATTCACAAGTATAATGTGTAAAGTAAGTAGATGGAATTCAACAAAGTTATAAGCAATACGAGCTAGACATCATACATAACATGCAACCACATATAACAGTGCCATGTTAGAGGGAACACCTACGATAGCGGATAAGGGGAGACATCCTCATCATCAACACAACTACGTTGAGTGTCTATGCATGTGTTGTCATCCAAATCTTGTTGGAGGGATGGCAGAGTAGAATGTGCAGAGGCCCTCCGTTTCAGTTGTTTGGAAGGAGCACCTTTATCCACTGCCTTGCTAATTTCCTTCTGCTTTATTTATTTTGCATTGTCAAGTAAGAACGACAAGAAAAAACAATAAAATTCATTCTTCAAAACTCATTCATGAATGGTACTGACAAACACTATCTTAATGTAAGGCAAACACATGATACGAGGATGGAATACGTACAAAAAACAGGATGACATGGCATATTCACAACTATTTGTGTAAACTAAGCAAAATTAATTTAATCAAATTACAAGCAATAGAAGCTAGACATTGTATGCAACATGCAAGACAATATCACACTTCCAAGCTAGAGAAAGCACCTGGGATGTCGGTCTCGTCGGAAGACCTCCATCAGTCCCTGCCTTAATTTTTACTTCCTCTTACTTAATTTTATCTCCTTGTCAAGTCAAACCCACAAGAAAAATGAATAAAAATTCGCTTTTCAGAACTCATTGATGCAGGATGCTAACGAGCACTACTTTAATGTAAGGCGACTACATGATAGGATGATTGTAAGTGTAAGAAAAAGGGAAGCATTGCATATTCACAGCTATGATGTGTTAAACTAAGTAGAATGCATTTCAACAAATTAGAAGGAATGAAAAATAGACAACATATAAAGATGCAAGGAATGTCACTCTACCATGCTAAAATTGTCTTATCATAAGTGCCATTTCAAGAAATTAGAAGTAGTACAAGCTAGAAAAGAATGCAAGATGTAACCTATACCACACTACCAAGTTAAATGTGTCTTATGATAAGTGATTGTTGCCGGTTACACAACAGTAGTACTTTGATGTAAGAACATGGTGTGATAGACATATATTATAAGTTCTAGAAACAGGAACACGTGTCTTATTCACAAGTATAATGTGTAAAGTAAGCAGATGGAATTCAACAAATTAGAAGCAATACAAGCTAGACATCATACGTAACATGCAACCACATATAATAGTGCCAAGTTAGAGGGAGCACCTGTGATGGTGGATTAGGGGAGACGTTCTCATCATCAACACAACTACGTTGACTACCTATGCATGTGTTGTCTTGCAAACCTTCTTGGGGGTGGCGGAGTAGAATCTATAGAGGCCCTTCGTTTTAGTTGTTTGGAAGGAGCACCTTTATCCACTGCCTTGCGAATTTCCTTCCGCTCTATTGATTTTTCATTGTCAAGTAAAACCGAAAAGAAAAACCAATAAAATTCACTCTTTAGAATGCATTCATGCATGATACTAACAATCACTACTTTTATGTAAAGCAAACACATGATACGAGGACGGAATATGTACAAAAACAGGATGGCATGGAATCTTCACAACTATTTGCGTAAACTCAGTAGAAGCCATTTCAACAAATTAGAAGCAATGCAAGCTAGACACCACATGAAAGATGTAACCAATATGACTATGCCAAGTTAAAACCGTCCTATCATAAATGGCGTTTCAACAAATTAGAAGCAGTTCATGCTATAGATCATATGAAAGATGCAACCAATATCACTCTGCATATACTAAAGGTGTCTCCTCATAATTGATTGACATGGGATACAAAAAAAATAGTAGTTTTATGTAAGGACATGCTTAATAGATGGATGTACTATGTACCAAAAATAGGAAGGCATGTCACATTAACAGACATAATGTATAAACCAAGCAGAATAGCACATGCAGTTTAACCAGATTGGAAGAATTACAATCTAGACACTATATGCAACATCCAACCACATATAACGCTGCCAAGTTAGAGCAAGAACCTGCGATTGTGGTGTAGGCGAAATGCGGTCATTAACTATAGAGCTACATTGACTATCTTCATCTAGATTTTTTGTTTCTTGAGAATCATGTGGGGAGGCTGACACTGCATTCTTTAAAAGAGGATCTTTTCTTACAGCAGTCCACGAGCCTAACTATCTCATCATAAGTGATTGATGAGGGATACACAATAACATTAGCTTGATGTAAGAACGTGGTTAATAGACAGATGTAGTAGTATGTACCAAAAACAGGAAGGCATGTCATATTCAAAGGTGTAATGTGTAAGCTAAGCAGATGCAATTTAACCAAATTGGAAGCAATACAAGCTAGACACTCGGCTGGAGTTACTGGGGGCTCTTAAAATTATATGAGTCGTTCTATAATGATTGTTTTGTTCTTAGTCATTGCGAACTCTTTTTCTATCACTCCTTTTCTCAACGCGAGTGTGTGGTCAATAGCCGGGGAGCCTAGTTTCTCTCTCAAAGCCGCTCGAGTTTAGTTCGCTAAACAGGCCTAACGAGAAGTACTCCGCCTTCGGGATAGAAGATCGAATCCGTAGGCTGACCCACTTGAACTCTTGAGATCGGATGTGTCATGTTAATGCATGACAGTAGAACAAAAATTTTGGACTGGCACAAAAAACATGATTTAGTTCGGCCGTAAAGATTTTACTGAAGTTTTTTGGTTTTCGAAGCTTATGCCACTTTTAACCTATTTGTGTGTTTCCAACATAAGTCTTGCAGTACAATGCTAGACACCTTTACAGCTTCAGCAATCTCAATACGGGGTTGCAAGTAGAGACAAACCCACCAAAATCCAAGGTACTCCAAGGAGTCCTGAGCAAAACGTTCTCGGATATTGCTTTATATGCATCCGTTTTGAGTTGTGTCTTTGGTTAATAGTTGGGTTGCCCGGCTCCTGTACTTGACTCCTACGTTCTGCTTCGTTCGTCTAGGTGTGCAAAGGGAGAACCACTGCAATTGTGCTTCCAGCTCGCATTGTTAATCGCCTCAGTGGAGAAAGCCAAAAACTGACTGTCACAATAAGCGTGAACTGGTCAGCGATCTGATGACTGTGTTAAATTATAAGATCGATGGAGGTCACCCCATGTTAAACAACGGGCCGTTCATAACATTAGGCAAAGTGTTAACAGCTTGACCTCGGCTTTCGTCGAACACTAATCGGGGGCTAGTAGCTGCCTCCCAACTTTAAGCTCCAATGACTAAGTGAAAGTTATAAAGCCTACATATCTGATTGCGTCGTTTCCGCTAACACAGCCGCCTCCGAGCACTGAGACTTTGGCTAAGGGTTAACTTGTTAGTACGGAAACACCATATGTAGCATCTACAAAGGGGTAGAAGCCTACGATGGGCCACTTTCAGATTATAAATGGTCACAATGGAGTCAAAATAAACATATATCTTCAGTGTTTGTATTCAATATACGAGCGCTGCCTTCTGTAATTATTTTTATAAAGCCATAAATATGCATCAATTTGACTTAAGATTTTGGCCAAGCTGGGTTGCCTGGCTCCTGTGCTTACCCTTATGTTCCCGATCGTTCGGCTAGGCGGTAAAGGGAGCACCTCTGTGATTGTTACTACCGGGGCATCCGAGTTAGTACCGCAGACTGGGTGAAGCCGAAACCTGGCCATCTTAAAGGTTATAATAGGTCGGCAATGACGCAAGTGAAAATTTAGGTTCGCTAAAGACCACATAGTTCGGGAACTTTCCCCAAACTAAATCCTCAATATTTTCCTCCTGCATTGAACAGAGCTAAGGTTTCTCGATCGTGGTCAACATGATAGCCTGGGAAAAGGAACCTATACATGAACAATTTTTCCCATAAGATGTTTCTTATGTTAAAAAGTAATATAACATATCTTTATGTGTACCTTTGTTTGTAAAACCATATGGCCGGATTGCCTTGTTTTCCGTAAATCTTTGTGGTTATAAATGCTTTATAAAGTAGGACAAACACTCCCTGGCTACTGGCCGAGGAGGTTGAAGCCGATGGTCTGTCAACAATGTTTTGTACAATGCGGATACCAGCATTAATGATGTAGAGTACTTGGATACATAGAATCATTACACATAACTTGTGCTTTTACTCCAGATATCGATCCTTAATTCGGCCACCCATGCCCACATTAAGGCTGGGGGGCCACTGGGCTTCAGGCTTATTGTCGGTGTCAAAACCGGCGGATCTCGGGTAGGGGGTCCCGAACTGTGCGTCTAGGCGGATGGTAACAGGAGACGAGGGACACGATGTTTTTACCCAGGTTCGGGCCCTCTTGATGGAGGTAAAATACGTCATGCTTGATTAATATTGATGATGTGGGTTACAAGAGTAGATCTACCACGAGATCAAGGAAGCTAAACCCTAGAAGCTAGCCTATGGTATGATTGTTGTCCGTCCTATGGACTAAGGCCATCCGGTTTATATAGACACCGGAGAGGGCTAGGGTTACACAGAGTCGGTTACAAAGGTAGGAAATCTACATATCCGTATCGCCAAGCTTGCCTTCCACGCCAAGGAAAGTCCCATCCGGACACGGGATGAAGTCTTCAATCTTGTATCTTCATAGTCTTGGAGTCCGGCCGATGATTATAGTTCGGCTATCCGGACACCCCCTAGTCCGGAACTCCCTCAGTAGCCCCTGAACCAGGCTTCAATGACGACGAGTCCGGCGCGCATATTGTCTTCGACATTGCAAGGTGGGTTCCTCCTCCGAATAATTTATAGAAGATTGTGAACACCAGGATAGTGTCCGGCTCTGCAAAAATAAATTCCACATACCACCGTAGAGAGAATAATATTACACAAGATCAATCTGCTGACGTATTCTGTGGCGTGACGTCACACCACTTCCAAGCCTTTACTTGAATTGTTTTTATTGTTCCACCTCAGCGTGTTTAGCGAGGTGGTTTCCTTGGCATGTCTTGTCGAAGCAGAGATCGTGTTCCCCTTATTCCGGGATTCCCATCAATACGGACATGGGTAACCCAACCGCGCCATTGATTGCGGCGCTTGGGGGATAAGCGAGTTTTATCAGGCCGGTGGGGACGCGTGTTTCCGTCCGCCCATATAAGGGGATAAAGATCCAACCTTTTTACCTGCGTCTTCTTCCTCCTTAGCTTATCCATCTCCGCGAACTCGAGCTCCAGCGCCCAAGTCCGCACTTCTCACCTCAACCTTATCCAACTATGTCCGGAGCGGGAGGCAAGTGGATGGCCTCCTCTGTCACGGAGGGGCAGATCCAGAAGCTGCGCGACGCCGGATACTTGTCCAGCGACATCGTGCACCGGCTCCCTGACGAGGTTGAGCTCATCCCCACCCCAGGACCCATGAGAGGGTAGTGTTTCTTCCCCATTTCCTCCGCGGACTGGGCTTCCCACTTCATCCCTTCGTCCGGGGGCTCATGTTCTACTACGGCCTGGATTTCCATGATCTGGCCCCGAATTTCATCCTCAACATATCGGTGTTTATCGTCGTGTGCGAGGCCTTCCTCTGCATCCAGCCCCACTTCGGCTTGTGGCTCAAGACCTTCAGTGTCAAGCCGAAGGTTGTGAAGGGCAGCCAAGCGGAGTGCGGAGGCACCATGGTGGGCAGGATGTCCCACGTTACGTGGCTGGAAGGCACTTTCGTGGAAACCATCAAGGGGTGGCAATCGGGGTGGTTCTACATCACCGAGCCGCGTGACGCCGATTGGGCAGCGGCCCCCGAATTCAGATCTGGCATCCCTACACGGCTCACCTCCTGGAAAGAGAGTGGCCTGATCTGGGGGAATTCGGAGGAGCTGACCGGACTCCAAGCCTGTATCCAGAAGCTGGTGGACAAGAAGCTCAAGCTTGTCAACGTAGTCCGGGTCATGCTCATCCGCCGGATTCTCCCGTGCCAACGACGGGGTTTCAACATGTGGGAGTTCGATCTGGCGCAGCACCAGACCCTGAGCGGGCTCTTCGACACTGCGTACGAAGATGTCTGGAAGGTGCTGTTCAAGGGCGCCGAAGCTCCTGCATCCGCTACCGAAGATCGCTGATTCTGCTCGCGGCGTCCGGCTGACGATGTAAGTGATTTCGTCCTTTAAGGGACGTGTGTTTTCCATATTTTGACTCTATGCGGAATCTAAACTCCCCTTTCCTTTGACAGGACTGGCTGAAGAAGGCCGCGCAGGCTATCTGTCCGGCCCCATTGCCAGAGGACCCAACGGACGCCCGTTTGACGGGGCTGCTAGCTCCGGCACCCCATGTGGTGCCAGAGAAGAAGGCCAAGAAGAAGGCCACGGGGACTCGGAAGAGTTCCCGTTTTCAGGTGCTATCGGATGATGAATCCGAGGCCGACTCCTCCCACCAAGGCGAGGAGGAGAAGAAAGCCTCTCCCCCCACGGGGGGAGGGAAGAAAAGGAAGGCATCCCCAACAAGGGAGGCCGAAGGGTCCAAGAAGGGAAAAACTCTTCCCCCGGACCGCTCCGCCAACACCAGTGACGACGACGAGGACTGGCCTCCAAGGGCCAAGCCCCTGGTGAGATCGTAAGTATCCGGACTCCCGAATAACTTCAAGGTTTTCATTTTCCACCACATTGTGTCTTTCTAATGCCGCATACAACCCTGCAGTCCGCCTAAGGATGATCTCCCCACTTCGTCGAGCGGGTCCTTAGGGGCGTCGGATATGGATTCTCTTCCGACTGCCTCCACCCCCCGTGATGTGGACGATGCCGAGGCGGGATCCCAGGAAGGGACCCACCAGGAGGAGACGGCCCCAGAGGTGTCGCAGGACAACCTCCCGGACTTTGCACCGGACTCAGCCCCGGAACCCACAGTGGCTCCGGAGTCCGGCGGGCGACCCCTTGGTAAGAAGGGCAAGACTGCGACGCCGGCTGCCTCCTTCCAACCAGAGGTGCCGGATAATTTGTTGGAGGCGCTCAACGGCGCCTCCATCAAAGAGGAACACCGCACTATTATGAGTGCGGTGATTCAGAAGGTTCAGCTCGCCAAGAGCGGGCTGACCGAAGCCTGCAGCAGCCTTCTAACAGGCTTTGAGGTAAGAATTTCAATATATGTAAAATGGTACTGCATAGATAGTAGCCCCTGATGCTCGGTTCGGTGTTCGGAAAAGAAAAGCCGGACTGAGGATCTTTAGAAAGATAAACGCAGGAGTCATGAAAATATGTCAATATGGGATTGCAGGCTGTGCTGCTGACCTCCGCCGCACTGACTGCGGAGGTCAATACTATAAAGGAAAACCTCGAGCGGTCCGAGAACAAGCTCGGCCGTGCCAAGAAGAAGCTCGAGGAAAAAGAAGGTGTGTAATACCTTATGAAAATTGTACCTTACAGAAAAGGATTTAGTTGCAAGAAAAATGACAAGGATAACTTGGGTATTGCAGGGGCCACTAACGAGGTGGCGACCCTGAAAGAGGCGGTGGCCGCGGCCGAACGCAATGCGGCTGCGGAGCGCACCGAGCGAGGGAAACAGGAGGCGCGGGTGGCGGAGGTACAGCAAGAGCTCCAGGATCTCGTGAAGGAACATGAGAGCCTGGAGCGTAACTCGAAGACTCGAGAGTCTGAGCTTGCAACGGCTCTTGAGAGTGCCAAAGCCGCTAAGGCCGAAGCCTACAGGGCCCTCCAGGAGATCGAGGCGGTAAAGAAAATAGCAGCGGGTAAGGCATTTTTCATGCAAAGTAAGCATGTGAGTGTTAATTACCTGTCGCTTACCCGAATTCGGAGCTCTCCAGGAGCGTTCGCAGATCTTCCTCGCAGCGTGTTCGATGCTGCCGCATTCTACCGGGCCGAGGAGGGGAGCTTGACGGAGAAGGTCTTCTGGTCTCAGTATGTTGAGGCCGGACATCCGGTGCCCCTTAGCGACCAGCTGAAACAGCTGGTCGAGCTCCACAAGGCAGCCGAACAGGCCATGAAGGGCCTCATAGTTCGGCTGCGGCCTAAGGAGGCTATGCCTGGGAGCTACTTCGGCCTGGTGCGGCGGCTTGTGGATGCGTGCCCGTGGGTTGAAGTTATCAAGCACTCCGTCTGTATTGAGGGTGCTCGTCGGGCCCTTGCCCGCGCAAAGGTGCACTGGGGCAAGATGGATGCCCAGAAGCTTGTGACGGACCCCCCACCAGAGGGCAAGGAGCATCGCACGCCCGAGATGTATTATAAGAGTGTGCTGAAGGGCGCCCGCACTATTGCGGGTGAGTGCTCCAAAGATGTAATATTTGAGTAGACTCGCATTTTGTTATCCTATGCGCTGAAACCTTGGTTCATATGCGCTAAGCAACGCTTGTTAATTTAAAATATTACCTTCTGTGCGGTTGTTTATCAAATCTGAGAGTTGGCAAGTCGTCGGCTTCAGCCCCCATGCCATGAGTGCTGGGGTGTTCGGGATAAACTCGCGCGCTCTTGTTTCCATTTTTGGGTCCAGCTAGGGAGGCGCTCGACACAGCGAACAAGGCAACCGGACTTATAATGCTTGAACACTCTCAATTAGCCATAGAATTCTATAATTTTAAATTTCGGCGAAGCCCCTAGTCTTCGGAAGGCCGAATTTGGCGCGCTATCCATGCCTTGGCCGGACAGTATTCGGCTCCTCGCTCTAAGCGGCATAAGTCTTTAAGGACTCGCAAAAAACCTCTCGAACAGCGACCGGCTCTCGCCTCATCATGACGGTCAGTTTTAGCTTTCTCCACTGAGGCGTTAACCCAGCTCAACTGGGGCGCAATCGCAGTGGTTCTCCCAGTGCTACCTTAGCCGATATAACGGAACGTAAGGTACCAAAACATGGGAGCCGGGCAAACCCAACTATTGACCCAAGACATGATTCGGAGCCGATGCATATAGTGTTATAAGTTCAGGGTGCCGCACTTGTCAAAGTGTTCGGACTCATCACACCATAATGCAGGGAACATAAGCCCCTGGTGTGTATTAGTCGTACCAAAGTGTACGGATGCAATATGCCGTGGATGAACATATGTATGAAAAGGAAATACAATTATAAGCAAAAAGGTGATGCATTTTTTTATTCAATAAGTGCTGCTACGAATGCAGAACGATACAAATAGTGAGATAAGCAAGGTATGGGACTGTTAAACATGTCCCCCTCCAGGGGCAGGCTGCGGATTGGTGTATAAAAATGCTCGTAACGGAGACCACCTGTATATTCGTTGTAGCCTTTATCCTTTCCTGCATGTTGCATCGTGAGTTCGGCAGATCTGCTGCCGGACAGGGCCTCTGACAAACGGAGTCCTGTGGGTAAAAAATAAAAGGTAAAAAGAAAAGAAAAAAGAACGACACACTTGAGAGCTCCTGGTGCGGTTGAGCCGCAGTCTGGGTTTATCGTGGTCGTGCCCCTCTCCCCATGCCCATGGTATCTTCAGAGCGTAATGGTGTACACGAAGGATCTGCTTTAACGTTTCGCAGGAGCTGGGGTTGGGGCCGCACTGCTACGCGTGCTCGGAACGTGCCAGGTGGTCTTGTTGTAAGTTACTCCGGGCGCGCTTAGCTGTGTCCGGCCGCTTAAAGGCCGGACTCGAGAATTGCCTTAAGAGGCTGCATTGCACTTCTGCCGTGAGAGCCGCTGTATGTTCCTCCGTGCGGAGAGAATGTTCAGTGTTTCCGTTGACCTGATGACTCCTCGAGGGCCTGGCATCTTGAGCTTGAGGTATGCGTACTGCGGCACCGCGTTGAACTTTGCAAACGCAGTACGTCCGAGCAAGGCATGATAGCCGCTGCGGAATGGGACTATGTCGAAGATTAACTCCTCGCTTCGGAAGTTATCCGGGGATCCGAAGACCACTTCCAGTGTAATTGAGCCTGTACAATTGGCTTCTACACCTGGTATGACGCCTTTAAAGGTCGTTTTGGTAGGTTTAATCCTTGAGGGGTCTATGCCCATTTTGCGCACTATATCCTGGTAAAGCAGGTTCAGGCTGCTGCCGCCGTCCATCAGGACTCTGGTTAGGTGAAATCCATCGACGATTGGGTCTAAGACCAGTGCGGCGAATCCGCCGTGGCGGATGCTGGTGGGGTGGTCCCTTCGGTCAAAAGTGATCGGGCAGGAGGACCATGGATTGAACTTCAGGGCAACTGGCTCCATCGCGTAGACATCCCTGAGTGCACGCTTCCGCTCCCTTTTGGGTATGTGCGTTGCGTATATCATGTTCACCGTCCGCACCTATGGGGGGAAACCCTTCTGTCCTCTATTGTTCGGCGGTTGGGTCCCGTCCTCGTCATCGCTATGTAGCCCCTTGTCATTGTTTTCGGCAATTAACTTGCTTGCCTGCTTGAATACCCAACAGTCCATGTTGGTGTGGTTAACTGGCTTTTCGGGGGTGCCGTGTATCTCGCACAAGCGGTCGAGTATTCGGTCTAAATTGGATGGAACCGGAGTAGTTCTTTTGAATGGCTTTTTCCGCTGACCGGGTTTGGAGCCTCTGAATCCGGCATTGACTGCCGTATCGTCAATATGATCGCCGTTAATGCGGTGTTTGTTTTTGTTGCGATGCGGCCTACCATTTCGGTCCTTGAAGTCCGGACTGCCAGAATTTTTGCTGAGGTTGTTGCTGCGTGCTAGCCAGCTGTCCTCACCCGCGCAGAAGCGGGTCATGAGTGATGTAAGGGCTTCCATGGATTTCGGCTTTTCCTGTCCCAGGTGCCAGGCAAGCCACTCGTCGCGGATGTTATGCTTGAAGGCCGCGAGGGCCTCCGTATCCGGACAGTCGATGATTTGGTTTTTCTTGGTTAAGAACCATGTCCAGAATTGCCTGGCCGATTCGTCTTGCTGCTGAATTATGTGGCTTAGGTCATCAGCGTCTGGTGGTCGCACATAAGTTCCCTGGAAGTTATCGAGGAATGCGGCTTCCAGGTCCTCCCAGCTCCCAATTGACTCTGCTGGCAAGCTGTTGAGCCAATGTCGAGCTGGTCCTTTAAGCTTGAGGGGGAGGTATTTGATGGTGTGAAGATCGTCACCGCGGGCCATGTGGATGTGAAGGAGATAGTCTGCAATCCAAACCGCGGGGTCTGCTGTGCCATCGTAGGTTTCAATATTGACGGGTTTAAACCCTTCGGGGATTTGATGATCCATTACTTCATCTGTGAAGCATAGTGGGTGTGTGGCGCCTCTGTACTGGGCGATATCACGATGGAGCTCAAGGGAGCTTGGTCTATTTTGTTCGGCCCGGCCGGACTTACTGTGTCCGGCGCGACGATTGTCGTCACGTATCGTGGGACGCCCACGCGATCCATAGATCGATCTTGATTGTCTTGCCTTATCCACCAATATATCTCGCAAGTACGGAGTGTTCCCCTGTGGCCGTGTGCTTTTCGAGCGATGCCGGGGTACGGGTCTGGTGAAGGGCCTAGAGGCCACTCTGTCACGACCACGGGGTGGTCGGTCAGCCGTATTATCTCCTGGTGATGCGGGTTATTAAGCCTCCTCCTCTAATCGGGGGAGCAGCTTGCGTTTAGGGTAGCTTTTGGAGGGGCGTTCGAGCTCATGCTCTTCGGCCGCGAGGACTTCAGTCCATCTGTTGGCTAGCAGATCCTGATCAGCTCTAAGCTGTTGCTGCTTTTTCTTGAGGCTGTTCGCCGTGGCCATAAGCCTGCGTTTAAAACGCTCTTGTTCGACGGGATCCTCAGGCACGACGAATTCGGCATCGTCGAGGCTCACTTCGTCTCCGGAGGGAGGCGTATAATCCTCTGCCTCCTCCCCTGTCGCTCCTTCATAAGGGCTGGTGTCTCCGTCCTCCTGCGCTGCATCTTGCTGGAGCGGGTTGTCTTCGGCACTGTCCGGTGTATTATTGTCTCCGGTGCCGGAGTCTTCATTCTTGCTGTGGCGGGATTTAGAGCGGCGCCGCTGACGCCGGCGCTTGGGCTGCTTTTTGGAGGGGTCATCCTCCTCTTTTCCTTCGCCATTCCCATCTTTTGGGATATCCACCATGTATATGTCATATGATGAGGTGGCTGTCCAGTGCCCAGTGGGTGCTGGTTCTTGGTCGTCTCCGGCGTTGTCGTCCATACCATTGATGTCCTCGGAGTTGGAGTCTAGCATGTTGGTTAAATCATCAACAGCGGCTACCAAGTGGGTGGTGGGTGGGCTTTGAATTTCTTCGTCGTCCGCATCCCAACCGTCCTGACCGCAGTCCGGCCAGGGCTCTCCTGATAACAAGAGATATTTTAGCGAACTCAAGATGTCGCTGAAAGGTGAGTGTTGGAAGACGTCCGCTGCGGTGAACTCCATGATCGGCGCCCAATCGGATTCGATCAGGGCGGGCGCGGGAGGTTCGGAGTCCGGCGAGGAGTCCGGCACCTTGGATTCACGAGCTTTATGAGGGACAAAGTCAGTGTTCGGCTCTATCGCCGTAGAAGTTGCAGCCCCCGAGGCGGTGTCTAGGCATCCATCCTCGATCTGCGGAGCTGGCTCCAAATTGAAGATCGCAGTGGTTTCGAGTGCGGCCTCCAGGGTACTATCCGGCGGCAGAGCTAAATCATGCCCGACGTGACAGTGCGGCACGCTCGGCCGTGGCTCGAATTCGTCGAAGATCAAGTCCCCGTGGATGTCAGCCGTGAAGTTCAAGCTTCCAAATCTGACCTGACGGCCAGGGGCGTAGCTTTCGATCTACTCCAGTTGGCCAAGCGAATTAGCCCGCAGTGCAAAGCCGCCGAATACGAAGATCTGTCCGGGGAGGAAGATCTCACCCTGGACTGCGTCGTTGATGATGATTGAAGAAGCCATCGAGCCTATCGGTGACGACACAGAGGAGATCTCAATGAAAGCACCAATGTCGGTGTCAAAACGGGCGGATCTCGGGTAGGGGGTCCCGAACTGTGCGTCTAGGCGGATGGTAACAGGAGACGAGGGATACGATGTTTTTACCCAGGTTCGGGCCCTCTTGATGGAGGTAAAACCCTACGTCCTGCTTGATTAATATTGATGATGTGGGTTACACGAGTAGATCTACCACGAGATCAAGGAGGCTAAACCCTAGAAGCTAGCCTATGGTATGATTGTTGTTCGTCCTATGGACTAAGGCCATCCGGTTTATATAGACACCGGAGAGGGCTAGGGTTACACAGAGTCGGTTACAAAGGTAGGAAATCTACATATCCGTATCGCCAAGCTTGCCTTCCACGCCAAGGAAAGTCCCATCTGGACACGGGACGAAGTCTTCAATCTTGTATCTTCATAGTCTTGGAGTCCGGCCGATGATGATAGTTCGGCTATCCAGACACCCCCTAGTCCGAAACTCCCTCACTTATCATTTTCAAATATTAAAGGGGCAGATCGATCTCCTGATCTAGTGTTGCCACTAGACCAGTGGCTCGGGGGCTACTACATTGCCTATTCAATGCAGAAAATTGCAAGTGCCCAGTGTTCAGCTTGATCTAGCTATGGGCAAACGCGTCTTCGGACAACAATAGGTAACATATGGTACTTATCAGGCATGTAGCTCGGATGCAAGTGTCTGGCTCCATAGAGGGGATTTCAGGCATTAAGCTCAACTGAACTCCTTCAAAGTTTTTCAAGAACGAGGTAATTTATGACACCTCGGATGTAGTTCGGCGTTGGAGCTCGGCTGCAAAAAATACATCTCAAATGTAGTTCAGCGTTGGAGCTCTTCTGAAAAAGATACCTTGGATATAGTCCGGCATTGGTGCTCGGGTAGAGTCTAGGTTGGAGCTCGGATACAGTCCAGCATTGGAGCTTGGACGCAAGAGGACACCACGGCACGAGAACACTTCAAACCTGAGGTGTGGTGTAAAAAATAACAAGGCAGTGATTAAGGCCGAAGACTTAAAGGGCTCCATGGATATCGGACATGTGAACTCTTCAGATTTAGCTCGGCAATCCTCAAGATCGAAGATGGAAAGATTTGTTGAACTAGTTTTCAGGACCGATGGCCGAAGATATAGAACAGTACGGAAGAACCAAGGAGCGTCCCCAACTTGAAGGCCGGTTCAAGGGGGCTAGTGATGGTGTCCTGGATTAGAGGGTACTCACCCAGTCGTCTCCTGACCTATGTGCCGGGCCAAGGACCCCCATGGCTATTCACTAATGGGCCACTTTGGGCGGCCCATGATGAATACAAGGAAGAGTTCACAAGACTTGGCGCCCAAGCCAAGGACTCTCCTACGCCCTAGGCCTCTGGTGCATTATATAAACCGAGGCCAAACTAGTCGATAGGGGATCTGATATTCATTAGAACAATCTAGTGGTAGACACATGTACTATGTACTATCCCCCATATGAATATAATCAAAAGCAGGATGTAGGGTATTATCTCTTGGAGAGAGCCCAAACCTTGGTAAAATCATGTCTCCGTGGTACATCCCTCCAAGACGCCTATCTTAGGACCCCTACTACTAGATATGCCGGATATAGAGCTGATAGTGAGCATGATCATCGAGTACCTGAGAGCCTGGTGGGTTGCTTCGCCACCATCATGGCTTTTTAGTTGGCTTGCAGGTGATGCATGTTTGTGTTGGGCTTGTCACTGGCTCGCCCAGTGACCTGACTAGCTATTTGGCTTCTGGTGCTCTTGTGATGGTGGTTCATGTAAAAAATATATTTCCTTATCTTAATAAATACCGACTTCGGCCTTTCGAATACCACCTAGAAACCATAGGAAACATGCAACCTCATATGAGACCATGAAGTTAAAGAAAGCACCTGGGATGGTGGTTCATGGCGAGCGAGATCATCAACTCTAGAGCTACATTTACGGTCTCCATCTGCTGACACTACACCCATTTTTCATGGGAAAACACGGCCACCTATGGGGCCATCGGCCCCTTGTCGTTTGGCAGGGGGAAGAGCACATTGCACAAAGAACAGAGGGTGCGGAGGAGCATGGCAACAATCACACATGCATATTTACCCAGGTTCGGCCCACCGCGAAGCGTAAAACCCTATTCCTACTTTGGTGGATTGATGAGGGGACCGTGGTGGAGGCGCAGCGCTTTAGCCCGACAAGGTTGCCTCGGGGCGAGAGCAGCTACGCGTATCCGAGAGTACAAGGGTCGAAATCCTTTCTAAAAAGGTTGCCATGGCCCTCCTTTTATAGATAAAGGGGTCACCACAATGGAAAATCAGTCATTTCATACTGATTAGATAGAAAACAATGCTATCATATCTAACTCTGCAGACAGGACAAGGCGCATTAAATGCACCTCTTAGTGTCACATCGTAGTGCAACTCTGCAAGCCTTGCCGGGCCGTTCGACCGCTTTCTCGCCTGCCTGCGTGACACGTCTCTGGATGGGTGTCATTTGGAGGCGATTTCCTTCGGAAGTGGCTGCCACGTGCCAAATAACAACCACTTAGCCACTTGGGGGCTAGACACTACCCTGATCGGTGACTTGTGTTGCTGTGAGGTGGAGCCTTGGCGGGGTAGTCTGCCCTCAGCGTCCCCGGCAAGCTTGCCGGGGCAGTCTTGAGACTTGCCTTCAGGGAAACCTCGACCCCGCCAGGCTTGCCTGCCCGCCAAGGGAGGTTTTTCCTTAGTGGTGTCTTGCTCCTTTACCTTGACTTGATCTTCTTGATTTGCCCTTTGATTTCTCAAAGAGCTATCTCTTCTGCTTGGTCTGGTCTTGGATGTCGTAACCTTACTCTTGAGCATGTGTACAGTCCGAGCAACACACCTGGGGTTTGTTGCACCGACACCTTTATAGTGTGGAAACGTGTCTAGCCTAAGCACGAAGAAAGTTGGAGAGACTTCTCTCTTTTATTTAGTGCTTCTATCAACTGTTCGACAGAGGCTGAAATACCCATGCATAGAAAATAGTGAGAGTATGGGTGAAGTGTGTGTAGAACTTGTGCACTATAAAAGTAGCAGATAGCAGGTGGCTGAAAAATAAATGACAGGAGGCATATGATAGCTCTACAACGTTACATGGCAAACAAAATTAGATTCTACTCCATATGATTTTGTAATATATGAGCACAGGGATGGCTGGGAAATGCAGGTACTCCTCCATCACACCACAACATGTGGTCCTATCAAAATAACAGTCGACTGAAAATAAATAGGTCAGTCGATTTTTTTATGAACCGTCCGATCTACAAGGAACGGGCAAATGGCCTTCGTCTACCTCCCACCAGTCACTGTTGACGATCTTTCTCGAACTGCCAGCGACCATTGGCCCAGATCCCTGCCTTCCCCGCCCCGCCCTCCCCTCTACCTCCCACCACCGCTGTGCTTGGCAGCGCCCTCCGCCCACCCCTTTAAGCTCGGCCGACCTCCAGATAGGGCGCCGACAGCTCCTAGGCCCCACACAACCCTAAGATAAACATTGAGGCGCTGCTTCCTTACAATGGGAATCAACTAACCAGGAATTAAAATCCAGGGGGCGATGGATCTCTAGCTAAGGTGAAATAGTATATGAGGCGAAACTTGTGAATCGCGAGTTACTAGGATGTAACATCCCAAATTTTCAATTTGGAATGTTATACACTAGATCATCAATGCATATCATATTTTATTTGATTTCGGTTTGATCCTAGAAATTCTACGCAACTCAAGGACCCTCGGAGAGAGTTGAGGATTTCGTTATTTTCATATTTGAGTTTTCTCAAATTTTTGAAAATGGGATCATTTGATTTTATTTATTTTATCTTCAATTATTTCTATTATAAAAATAAGAGAGAGGGAATAAAATGACTCTCCCAAAATAAAGAAATATTGAGGATTTGATAATAAAATCAAATAAGATTTTATTTTGGAGTTTATCGCTAGTTTATTTGAATTTAGGAAAATTGCGCGTTTTTCAAAATTTCATTTAGGCCCCAAATAAATGCTCATCTTGTCCGGCTTGATTTTAGAAGTCGGGGAAAATTTATTTCGGGATTTTTGGAGTCCGTTTAGTATTTCTTTTATTTGTTTTTCTGCGTGTATTGTTTTTTCTTAAAACGCAAACCGACTTTGGGCCGTGTTCGGCCAGGACTCTGCCTGGCTGGGCCTTTATAAGGCGCGGCCCCGAGCCCGCAAGCGCAGCCTAGCCCCGCGCCGAAACCCAAGCCCCAAGCCCGTCGTCGCCGCCGCCGCCGCCGAGCCCACCGCCGCCGTCGCCCGCGTCGCCGCCGCTGACCGCCGTAGCCGCCGAACCCCGCCGCCCCGCCCGACGTCGCCCCACCCGCCGCCCCCTCGCCGTAGGTAGCCGCCGCCCCCGCCGCCGGCGGTTTTCCTCAGAAAACCGTTCGGTTTTTCCGCTGGTTTTCGTTCGGTTTTGTTAAAAAAACCTTGATCTGTTTTTTTTGGTTTAGTTTATGTAGCGCATGTTCGTCCGTACGTTCGTTTTAACGAACGATTTTCATTTTTTTTGCGGACAGCGAAGGTTCGTTAGCCTGTTCGGCCATTTTTCTTTTTCTCGGATTTTCCGCGATTATTTCTGATCGCGATTTCCGATCTGTTTTTCGTTTTAGTATAACTTTTCGCTCGTTTATCAGAATCAGGCGATTCAAGCGCCTAGAGTTTCGTCTTGAAATCCTGTTTCGGATTAACCAACTCAAACAAGTTTTTGCTAGTGTAAAATTTGACTTAGGTCCAGATTAGTAAAATCAAGCTTGTTTTTTTCGTCGTTTGAGTTTCGTTGCTTCGTTTGATTTGATTCTTTTTGCAAACCAGAGTTCTTAAGTTGAACTTTTTGGTTATATCTTTTGTTTACGTTTTACCTGTGCATTAGATGAGTGCTTATTGTATGCTTGTTTGTTTGTTGCGATAGAGTACACGGAGTGTGCCGCTTGCTACTTTGAATCTCTAGGTTTCCCGGATCATCAGCAAGGCAAGTAACACTTTGATCATACCTCTTTACTACCCAATTTTTATTCCATTAGATCAATCCTCAAACAATTGTGTGATTAGTATCTGATTAATATGTGGGTTTTGGGAACTAGATAAGGTAGTACCTATTACCTGTTTTATTATCAAACCCTTGGGAGTTACTTCTACGTTTGCTTATTATGCCATGCTATGCTAGTAGACGTGGATTGGGTGAGTGTATCCATGACAGATGTGAGATTGTTAATTTAATGGTTTATTTAAGGTGGCAACTTAAACACACATCTGGGTGGATTGAGGCACCTGGGTATTCCAGCGATTGCCTGTTTTTCTTTTTGGACCGCCACCCAGGCTCAAAGGGATCATTAGATTATTCATGCTAGAAACTTCCGTGTGCAGACACAAGCAACTATGGGCTCTAGCATAGTTGACTAAGTCATGCGAACTCTTACAGTGGTAGACTAGCGGATGTACGAGATGTAGGTTGGTACTGTCTACCTGATCTAAGGTGCTAGCGGTTCTGAAAGACTATGTCTCGGTCATCCGTTTCTCAAACATCATGTAGTGCGAGAATCCCAACGGAGGAGATCGTGTCTTATGGGAAAAGTGCACAAACCATGTCCCCTGTTATGGACCTTTTGAGTATCTAGTACTTGGATTATCATGTGAATCTCATCATGTTACTTTAATTAATATTGTTGGGTTTTAATGATGATGCTTAATTGGGATTGAGAGGATGTATATCTTCTCAATGTTTAACAACCACCATGATAGTTAAATAAAATTTATTCCTTTGCTGTAGGGAAAAATTGGCTTTATTCAAAACTCTAACCATAGAGCTTTTCCACCAGCCATATATGCATGTAGTATAGCTCTATCCTTTCATTTCTCACTATGTGTTACATTGCGAGCATATTCCATGTGCTGACCCGTTTTCGGGCTGCAACGTTCATGTTGCTGACTTTTCAAACGACGAGTAAGGTGCCTTTAGGTCGTGGTTCTATACTCAGTGATGCCGTTGGAGTTGATGGACTCACCTATTTTCCAAGCCTTCCGCTGTTATCATTATTAGATGGCCTTAAGCCATATTTATTGTAATAGGTTCTCTTTTGAGACATTTGATGTAATAAGTGTGTGATTGCTACTCTGTTATAAATCCTTCAAGTATTGTGCGTGTCAGCATTACTAATCCAGGGATGACACTAAAGCATTGAGATCAGACTGTTTGAGGTCTGGTCGCTACAAGATGGTATCAGAGCACACGCTGACTGTAGGACACGACCACTAAGCTAAAGCCCTAGATCACTACTCTATCTTCTCATTTCTGACTCCTCATGTTTTCTATTCTTTTAGGATGGCGGATGCAAGGAACAAGTTCACGCAACCGGATGAAGATACACCCTTTGGACGCCACTTGAAAGAAGTCACTAGATACCTGAACATTGGAGTACCAAGCTTCACCGGGACCTACAATGCCACTTTACCTTAAGAGGATCGCTGGATGATTAAAGTTCAAGTTCCAGGAAGGACGTTCATGCCCGTCACTGAGCCCATAGAGTTTTCCTTTGATGCACCAACCTGGAGTCTAGGAAAGAGCATGGCAGCCCACATCACAATGGGACATATTTGAGAAGTTTACCACAAGGATCTCAAGGATACTATCTACCAGATTTGTGGGCGCCGAGATGAGCAACGGGAGATGATCAACACCAGGAAGGATAGATCAATTGCAGCTTTCATCCAGGAGTTAAACCAACACATTCGACACTAGGAGAACCAGATGTGCGCAGGCATGATAGGCCTGAAGAAGGCCATGACCAAGATCACGGAGTTGGAGGAAGAACTCAAGTCTACATGCGATGGATATGAGGAGGAAATAGCAACACTAGTGGATAAGAATCATGATCTGAAGAAGAAGCTAAAAGTATTCATGGGATTTCCCGCGACTGGAGGAGAAGATGAAGAATGCACCTGTCCAGAGAACAACATCATCATCGACGATACCGACTCGGACCCAGACGATAGTGAGGATGACTATTTTGATAAAGCTAGAGCAGATATCATGGAGTCTTCATCGGAGCAGTTTTTCTAGTCGACCACCATAGCAGTAGTAGTATTTCCCCATGTATCTAGTGTAGTACGAGCACTTTTGTAACGATAGATAGACCGTTATATGCCTTGTTTGAATTGAATGAAGTGATTTTGTTTGCATTCGTCTCATGTGCATTTGGGTAGTGTTTTCTCTCTAGACCTCATTCTATTCTATATTCTCATCTTTTCTAAACCCTTAGATGCCTCTGAGATGTGACAATGGATTTGCTTTCCCACCGGAGCTCACTCAGTTGATCCAGCAGCAGAATGCCTTGATGCAATTGCTAGTCCAGAATCAGAATCAGGGGAACAACAACAACAACAACCCACCACCACCACCACTTGTTGATCACTTAACCCATTTTCTTAGACTGAATCCACCGGTGTTCTCCAGTAGCACCGAGCCGATTGTTGCAGATGATTGGCTCTGCAAGACAGCAAGGGAGCTAACCACTGCAGGATGCACAGATGCGGAGAGGGTGACTTTTGCCGCACATCAGCTTGAAGGACCCGCAGCATCATGGTGGGAGAATTTCACAGCCACTTATCCTATCGACACTGTCACATGGGACCAGTTTCAGCAGGCTTTCCGCACTGCCCATGTTTCAGCAGGAGCTATGGCCATGAAGAAGCGTGAGTTTCGCAACTTGCGCCAAGGAGGACGGACAGTTGGCCAGTATGTGGATGACTTTAGTAAATTAGCACGTTATGCCCCAGATGACGTTGCTACAAATGCAGCTAAGCAGGAGAAGTTTTTGGAAGGACTGAACGATGAGCTGAGCATGCAGTTGATGGTAGCAACTTTCAACAACTACCAGGAGTTGGTAGATCGTGCTCTTATGATTGAAGGGAAGCAGCAGCAGATTGAAAACCGCAAGAGGAAGTATGGACAAGGGAAGTACAATTCTGGAGCTCAGCAGAAGCCATGTTTTACCCCTAAACCGGGAGGACATTTTCAGCATACCCATGGAGGAGGGAGTTCGCATAATCATAATGGCCCCAAGAATGGTAACGGGAATGGAGGAAGCAACGGCCAGAGTCGCACCAACCCGTCGACCCCAGCCAAGAGAGACCTGAGCCAAGTCACTTGCTATAAGTGTCAGAAGACTGCACATTATGCCAATGAATGTCCTGAAGCCCAGAATGGAAATGGAAATGGAAGCTCAGGGAAGAAGCCGAACCTTTTCAATAGGGGATAGGTGAACCACGTTAACGTGGAGGAGGTTGTAGCTCAGCCAGATGCAGTAATAGGTAAGTTTTTGGTTAAGTCATTTACTACACTCGTTCTTTCTTATACTGGTGCATCGCATTAATACATCTCAAGGGGATTTGTGGATAAGTATAAACTGCCAACCCAAGCCCTTAGGTCACCCATGTTAGTAACCTCGCCTGGAGCAGAATATATGGCTAGTTTATGGTGTGCTTGGTTACCATTAAGGATTGGTAACTACGTGTTTCCCTCGGACCTAATAGTATTGGAATCGCAAGGATTGGATGTGATATTAGGCATGGATTTGTTATCGAAGTATGGAGGGAACATTAAATGCGCTAGTAAGACAATTTTGCTTACAATGCCAGAAGGAAGAAGGATGAAGTATGTATCCCGGCATGTGCCGAAGAGGACTCAAGTAAATTTCTTATCAGGAGTTGTGCAGGAGGAAGTACCAGTGGTGAAGGATTTCCCTGACGTATTTCCAGAGGAGTTGCCAGGCATGCCACCGGATAGAGATATTGAGTTTTTTATTGAGCTTTTGCCAGGCACAGGGCCGATGTCTAAGAGACCATACAGGATGCCTACGAAAGATTTGGAATAGATTAAGAAGTAGATTAAGGAGTTACTGGATAAAGGATATATTCGCCCAAGTTCTTCGCCTTGGGGAACGCCAGTACTTCTAGCAGAGAAGAAGGACGGATCATTGAGGATGGTTGTTGATTATCGAGGATTGAATGCAGTAACAATCAAGAACAAGTACCCACTGCCGATGATCAATGATTTGTTTGACCGATTGCAAGGAGCTAAGGTATTTTCTAAGATCGATCTGCGATCAGGATACCACCAGTTGAAGATTCAAGAGCAGGATATACCTAAGACGGCTTTTACCACCCGGTACGGGCTGTACAAGTACACCGTTATGTCATTTGGTCTGACTAACGCACCTGCATATTTCATGAACATGATGAACAAGGTGTTTATGGAGTTTTTGGATAAGTTCGTCGTGGTGTTCATTGATGATATTTTGGTTTACTCAAAGAATTAAGAGGAGCATAAGGAGCATTTGCGTTTGGTACTTGAGAAGCTCAGAGAACATCAGTTATATGCCAAGTTCAGCAAATGTGAGTTTTGGTTGAAGGAAGTTGGATTCCTCGGACATGTTATATCCGGAGAAGAAATAGCGGTAGATCCCACCAAGGTTGTCATTGTGACAAATTGGGAAGTCCCAACAACAGTTGGAGAGATCCGGAGTTTTCTTGGACTTGCAAGATACTATCGGAGATTCATTGATAATTTCTTGAAGATTGCGAAGCCCATGACGGAGTTGTTGAAAAAGGATACCAAGTTCAAATGGACTAAGGAATGTGAGGCGAGTTTCCAGGAGTTGAAGAAACTTTTGGTTACCTCGCCAGTGTTGATTCTGCCAGATCAGAATAAGGATTACGAGGTTTTTTGCGACGCTTCACGTCGAGGACTTGGATTCGTGCTTACACAGGAGCGAAGAGTTGTTTTGTATGCTTCACGACAGCTTCAACCCCATGAGTTGAATTACGCTACACATGATCTGGAGTTAGCAGCCATAGTGCATGCATTGAAGACATGGAGACATTTTCTCATGGGAAACCATTGTGAGGTGTACACGGATCACAAGAGTTTGAAGTATATTTTCACGCAGAAGGAGCTAAATCTCGGGCAAAGGAGATGGTTGGAGCTCATCAAGGATTATGATATGAGATTGCATTATCATCCCGGAAAGGCTAACATAGTAGCCGATGCGTTGAGCCATAAGAGCCATGTCAGCACACTAATGACCGGAGTTTTACCGAAGGAGTTAGCCGAGGACCTTCGTGAGCTATGTTTGGAGATAGTTCCGAGAGGCTATGTAGCAGCATTGGAGATTTAGTCTACTTTGATGGATAAGATCAGAGAAGCTCAGAAGATTGACAAGTAGATTGCCTCTATAAAGGAGAAGATGAACAAAGGAAAAGCTAAAGGATTTCGTGAGGATGAGCATGATACCCTATGGTTTGAAGACCGTGTTTATGTGCCTAATGACCCGGAGATCAGGAAGTTGATTCTGCAAGAGGCCCATGATTCACCATATTCGATTCACCCAAATACCAAGATGTATTTGGATTTGAAGGATACTTTCTGGTGGACCGGAATGAAGAAGGATATTGCGGAGTATGTAGCAGTTTGTGATGTATGTCGGAGAGTAAAGACAGAGCATCAGAAGCTAGCAGGATTGTTACAGCCATTGCCAATGCACAAATGGAAGTGGGATAAGCTAGGTATGGATTTTATCATGGGATTGCCCAGAACTCGTTCAGGCTACGACTCGATTTGGGTTGTAGTCGATCGTTTGACGAAGGTAGCTCATTTCATCCCAGTGAAGACCACTTACACCAGTGCTAAGTTGGGAAAGATATACATGACCAGGATAGAATGTCTGCATGGAGTTCTGAGGAGCATTGTATCAGATAGAAGAACCCAGTTTACCTCAAAGTTCTGGAATCAGTTGCACGAAACTTTGGGTACCAGGCTAGAGTTCAATACAACTTTTCACCCACAGACAGATGGACAGACCAAGAGAGTCAATCAAATTTTAGAGGATATGATGAGAGCTTGTGTGCTATATTATGGATCTAGTTGGGACGACAATTTTCCATATGCAGAGTTCTCTGACAAAAACAGTTATCAATCCAGTTTGAAGATGGCCCCTTTCGAAGCCTTGTACGGAAAGAGGTGCAGGACACCATTGTCGTGGGACGAAGTTGGAGACCGCCAGTTGTTTGGACCGGATTTGATTAAGGAGTCTGAACAGAAGGTGAAATTGATTCGCGATAGGCTCAAGGTAGCCCAGTCCAGGCAGAAGAGCTATGGAGACTCAAAACGCAAGGAGACAGTTTACGAAGTCGGAGACAGAGTTTATCTTAGTGTATATCCACTTCGGAGAGTTAAGCGCTTTGGAGTTAAGGGAAATATAGCACCATGTTTTGTGGGACCATACAAAGTTTTGGAGCGTATGGGAGAAGCTGCCTCCAAGTTGAAATTGCCCGAAGGATTGTCAGGAGTTCACGATGTGTTCCATGTTTCCCAGTTGAAGAAGTGCCACGCAGAGATGGCTGATATACCGCTGAGAGATACAGTGCCGCTGGAAGCGACTCAGTTGGATAGTGATTTGACCTATGAGGAGAAACCAGACAAGATTCTCGAGTATGCCAGCCGAGTCACCCGCAGCAAGGTTATCAAGTTTTGCAAAGTTCAGTGGAGCCACCACACTGAGGATGAAGCCACCTGGGAGCGAGAGGAAGATCTGCTGAAGGACCACCCTCACCTATTTTCTAGCCAACCCGAATCTCGAGGGCGAGATTCATCTTAAGGAGGGTAGGTTTATAACATCCCAAATTTTCAGTTTGGAATGTTATACACTAGATCATCAATGCATATCATATTTTATTTGATTTCAGTTTGATCCTAGAAATTCTACGCAACTCAAGGACCCTCGGAGAGAGTTGGGGATTTCGTTATTTTCATATTTGAGTTTTCTCAAATTTTTGAAAATGGGATCATTTGATTTTATTTATTTTATCTTCAATTATTTCTATTATAAAAATAAGAGAGAGGGAATAAAATGACTTTCCCAAAATAAATAAATATTGAGGATTTGATAATAAAATCAAACAAGATTTTATTTTGGAGTTTATCGCTATTTTATTTGAATTTAGGAAAAATGCGCATTTTTCAAAATACCATTTAGGCCCCAAATAAATGTTCATCTTGCCCGGCTTGATTTTAGAAGTCGGGGAAATTTTATTTCGGGATTTTTGGAGTCCGTTTAGTATTTATTTTATTTGTTTTTCAGCGTGTAAGTTTTTAAAAAAAACGCGAACCGACTTTGGGCCGTGTTCGGCCAGGACTCCACCTGGCCGGGCCTTTATAAGGCGCCGCCCCGAGCCCGTCAGCCCAGCCAAGCGCCGCGCTGAAACCCTAGCCCCGAGCCCGCTGTCGCTACCGAGCCCGCCGCCGCCGTCGCCCGCGTCGCCGCCGAACCCTGCCGCCCCGCCCGATGCCGCCCCACCTGCCGGACCCCGCCGCCCCCTCGCCGGAGGAAGCCGCCGCCCCCGCCGCCGTCGGTTTTCCTCAGAAAGCCGTTCGGTTTTTCCGCCGGTTTTTCGTTCGGTTTTGTTAAAAAAAACTAGATCTGTTTTTTCGGTTTAGTTTATTTTGCGGACGTTTGTCCGTACGTTCGTTTTAACGAACGGTTTTCATTTTTTTCCGTAGACAGTGAACGTTTGTTCGTTAGCCTGTTCGTCCGTTTTTCTTTTTCTCGGATTTTCCGCGATTATTTCTGATCGTGATTTCCGATCTGTTTTTCGTTTTAGTATAAATTTTCGCTCGTTTATCGGAATCAGGCGATTCAAGCACCTAGAGTTTCGTCTCGAAACCCTCTTTCCGATTAACCAAGTCAAACAAGTTTTTGCTAGAGTAAAATTTGACTTAGGTCCAGATTAGTAAAACGAAGCTTGTTTCTTTCGCCGTTTGAGTTTCGTTGCTTCGTTTGATTTGATTCTTTTTGCAATCCAGAGTTCTTAAGTTGAACTTTCTGGTTAGATCTCTTGTTTGTGTTTTACCTGTGCATTAGATGATTGATTATTGTATGCTTGTTTGTTTGTTGTGATAGAGTACACGGAGTGCGCCGCTTGCTACTTTGAATCTCTAGGTTTCCCGGATCATCAGCAAGGCAAGTAACACTTTGATCATACCTCTTTACTACCCAATTTTTATTGCATTAGATCAATCCTCAAACAATTGCATGATTAGGATCTGATTAATATGTCGGTTTTGGGAAGTAGATGGGGTAGTACCTATTACCTGTTTTATTATCAATCCCTTGGGAGTTACTTCTACGTTTTCTTATTATGCCATGCTATGCTAGTAGACGTGGATTGGGTGAGTGTATCCATGACAGATGTGATATTGTTAATTTAATGGTTTATTTAAGGTGGCAACTTAAACACACATCTGGGTGGATTGAGGCACCTGGGTATTCCAGCGATTGCCTGTTTTTATTTTTGGATGGCCACCCAGGCTCAAAGGGATCATTAGATTATTCATGCTAGAAACTTCCGTGTGCAGCCACAAGCTACTATGGGCTCTAGCATAGTTGACTAAGTCATGCGAACTCTTATAGTGGTAGACTAGCACATGTAGGGGATGTAGGTTGGTACTGTCTACTCGATCGTAAGGTGCTAGCGCTTCTGAAAGACTATGTCTCGGTCATCCGTTTCTCAAACATCATGTAGTGCGAGAATCCCAATAGAGGAGATCGAGTCTTGTGGGGAAAAGTGCACAAACCTCTGCAGAGTGTATAAACTAATCATGGTTAGTCGTGTCCCGGTTATGGACGTTTTGAGTATCATCTGAATCTCATCATGTTACTTTAATTAATATTGTTGGGTTCTAATAATGATGCTTAATTGGGATTGAGAGGATGTCTATCTTCTCAATGTTTAACAACCACCATGATAGTTAAATGAAATTTATTCCTTTGTAGTAGGGAAAAATTGGCTTTATGCAAAACTGCAACCATAGAGCTTTTCCACAAGCCATATATGCATGTAGTATAGCTTTATTCTTTCATTTCTCTCTATGTGTTACATTGCCAGCATATTCCATGTGATGACCCGTTTTCGGGCTGCAACGTTCATGTTGCAGACTTTTCAGACGACGAGTAAGGTGCCTTTAGGTCGTGGTTCTATACTCAGTGATGCCGTTGGAGTTGATGGACTCACCTATTTTCCAAGCCTTCCGATGTTATCGTTATTAGATGGCCTTAAGCCATATTTATTGTAATAAGTTCTCTTTTGAAACATTCGATGTAATAAGTGTGTGATTGCTACTCTGTTATAAGTCCTTCAAGTACTGTGCGTGTCAACATTCGATGTTTTCTGATATAGGGATGACACTAAAGCACAGAGATCAGACTGTTTGAGGTCTGATCGCTACATAGGAACATCTAGTATCAGGAAGAAGGTGTAGGAAGAAGCGGTCAACAAGTGTCTTCTGTAGGATGAATACCATGCAAGAAGAAATGTAAGATTTGCATGAATAAGGGAAGAGGAGTACCAGTGCCGGTTGCCAGCGCCGTGCCCTCCTTATTTCGCGGCGATGTTCTTCTTTTTACTGGGGGAACCGATGCTTTGGAGGAGAGTGGAGCCTTGGACGAACCAATGGCAAAATTGTTGAATGTGTTGTGGTGGTCGTCTGTCGACGGAGGGGAAGCAGATCTGAGGCGGTGAAGGACGACGTAGCAGGAACAACTCTAGTGCGGTGGACGGTTGAAATTGCAACTAATCCCCGGGTGGTTTTGGTAATTCATAACAACATATAGCTCATTGAACTAATATCCATTCAAGTTAAATGTTTCAGAAAGTTCAGTGATTGGCATGGCATGGACAAAAAATGTGGACCCCTCAAAATGTGAGGGACACATATTGGCAAATGCTCGAGACTCTTCATTTTCATTTTAGTGATCCAAGATTACATTGAGTCCATAGGAAAAGCCAATACTATTAAAAGGGGATGAGGTGTTGCATAATGGTCTACTTGCTCAAAATGCTTAGTGATATGCTCCAAAGCCCTTAACCACTTTCTTATATCCACATTTGTCCTAAACCTAAAGTCAAACTCGGTCCCACCGATTTGATCTATCCGGCGCCACTGGGTTCACTTGATATAGCCATAGACAAACACCCTAACCAGTTCGGTCTCACAGATAGGGATCTCAGTCTCACCGATACGGGATTGCAAACTTACTATTTCCCTTTGTAACATTTTGGTCTTACCGAGATGAGCGATTGGTCCCACCGAGTTCACAATGCAAACTCTCTGTTTCCTCTTCGTAATGTTTCGGTCTTATCGGAATGAGAGATCGGTCCCACCGAGTATGTTGGAAGTCTTTGTTTGCTTATTGCTGAAATCGATCTCACCGAGTTCATGCGATCGGTCTCACCGAGATGACGATTTTCCCTAACCCTAGTGCATTTGTCCCACTGAGTTGATCATGTCGGTCCCATCGAAAACCCTAACGTTCACATTTTGAACCAGATCGGTCTCACCGAGTTTCACTATCCTGTCTCACCGAGTTTGGTAAATTGTGTTTAACTGTTAGATTATGCCTGGAGGCTATATATACCCCTCCACCCCCTTGTCCATTTGTGAGAGAGCCATCAGAATGTGCCTACACTTCCACTACTCATGTTTTGCGAGAGAACCACCTACTCATGTTTTGAGACCAAGACATTCCAATCCTAGCATAAGAATCTTGATCTCTACCCTTCCCCAAGTTGCTTTCCACTCAAATCATCTGTCCACCATATCCAAATCTGTGAGAGAGAGTGAGTGTTGGGGAGAATATCATTTGAAGCACAAGAGCAAGGAGTTCATCATCAACACACCATCTATTACCTTTTGGAGAGTGGTGTCTCCTAGATTGGTTAGGTGTCACTTGGGAGCCTCCGTCAAAATTGTGGAGTTGAACCAAGGAGTTTCTAAGGGCAAGGAGATCACCTACTTCGTGAAGATCTACCCAAGTGACACAAGTCCTGGGTGGGCATTGGCCATGGTGGGATAGACAAGGCTGCTTCTTCGTGGACCCTTCGTGGGTGGAGCCCTTCGTGGACTCGCGCAACCGTTATCCTTCTGGGTTGAAGTCTCCATCAACGTGGATGTACGATAGCACCACCTATTGGAACCACGCCAAAAATCTCCGTGTCTACATTGCGTTTGCCCTCTCCAAACCCTTCCCTTTTAGCTTCATATGCAATGTTTTACATTCCGCTGCCACACTTTTAGAATTGGATGTGTAGGTTGATTGCTTGACTTGTGTTAAGTTGCTAATGTCTGCCAAGACATAAAATTGGGAAAAGGCTAGTTTTTTGTTTGGTCAAGTTGTCTAATCACCCCCTCTAGACATACTTTCTATCTTAGAAGTGGTATAATAGCTTTGGTCTCCATTTGCCTTAATTTCCATAGCTTTGGTGATTATGGCTTTGGTTTCACAACCTAGAAGAGTATGGCGTCTAGCGAGGGAAATTACCACCATAGAGGTCCTTTCTTTGATGGTACTAATTTTTCTAGTTGGAAGCATAAGATCAAAATGCATATTCTTGGACATAACCTGTCGGTGCAACAAACCCTGGGTCTGTTGCCCAAACTGTGCACAGCCGCGGGAACAAGATTATGGCACCAGGCCATGCCAGTGTACAAGAGTCCAAGACCTTCGAAGTACCAACATGCAGATCAAGAGGACCAAGGTTAAGCCAAAAAGCAAGATACCATCAGGAGAAAATCCTCCCTTGTCGGGCAGATGAGCTCGATGAGGGTGGGGTCGCCCCCAGAAGAAAACATCCAAGACGTCCCGGCAGGGCCTGCCGGGTCTCATGAAGGCAAAAACCACCTCACCCAACCACTCCACCACGACCCATGTCATCAATTAGTGCGGTGTCAAGCCGCAAAGTGATTAAGTGGCAGCCATTCGCCACATGGTAGCCACTTTCTACAGGAAATACCTATAGACGTGTAACGCCCATGATGTGACTATATATCCCACGTGTGGAGGCACGATTTAGAGGCATAACCGCATTGTGGTTTTGTCGCGAGAAGGGTCATCTTCACACAATCCCATGTAATGAACAAGAAAGGGGTAAATAGAGTTGGCTTACAATCGCCACTTCACGCAAAGATCATATAATTCATATATCATTCAGAGTACACACATAGTCCGACTACGGACATATCCAAATGAAAAGAAGATAACCCCAAATGCTAGATCCCCGATCGTCCAAACTGGGCTCCACTACTGATCTTCAGGAAATGAAACATAGTAACGACCAAGATCCTCATCGAACTCCCAACTGAGCTCGGTTGCATCACCTGCACTGGTATCATTCGGCACCTGCAACTGTTTGGTAGTATATTGTGAGTCACGAGGACTCAGCAATCCCAAAACCCGCGAGATCAAGACTATTTAAGCTTGTGGTTAGGACAAGGTAATGAGGTGGAGTAGCAGCAATTGATAAGCAAAATATGGTGGCTAATAGCCGAGTACAAGAGAAGGAAGAGAAACTACGCAACAGTCGTCATCTAGAAGTGATCAAGAAGTGATCCTGAAGACTACTTATGTTCAAACATAACCCAAACCCTGTTCACTTCCCGGACTACGCCGAGAAGAGACCATCACGGCTACAAACACGGTTGATGCATTTTAAATAAGTCAAGTGTCAAGTTCTCTACAACCGGATATTAACAAATTCCCATCTGCCACATAACCACGGGCACGGCTCTCGAAAGTTTATACCCTGCAGGGGTGTCCCAACTTAGCCGATTATAAGCTCTCATGACCAGCGAAGGATATTACTTCTTCTGGGGAGGCCCGATCAGTCTCGGAATCCCGGTTACAAGACATTTCGGCAATAGTAAAACAAGACCAGCAAGACCGCCCGAATGGGCCGACAAATCCCGATAGGAGCTGCACATATCTCGTTCTAAGGGCACACTGGATGAGACAAGCTACAAGTAAAACCAGCCCTCGAGTTTCATCGAGTTGGCCCCGCAGGCTGCTCGGTTCAGACCAACACTTAGAGAAGCACTGGCCCGGGGGGTTAAAATAATGATGACCCTTGGGTTGGCCTGTAATGACCCGCAATTATACGAGATTATTGTAGCCCCTTTGGATAAGTAAGAGTGTAGAACCCAACGAGGAGCTAAAGGTAGAACAAATATTCTCTCAAGTCCTATCTGCCACTGATACGACTCTACGCACGCTTAGCGTTCGTTTTACCTAGAAAAAGTATGAAACTAGAAGTACTTTGTACGTGTGATAGGACAGGTTTACAAGATAATAAAGAACACGTAAATAAAAGCTAGGGGCTGTTTATATGAAGATGCAATAAAGTAAATATAGCGAGTGTGGAAAAGTGGTGGTAGGAGTTGTGAAATTGCCCCTAAGCAATTGACTACTTTACTAGACCGGTAATCACTATTGCAATTCTATTTGAGGGAGAGGCATAAGCTAACATACTTTCTCTTCTTGGATCATATGCACTTATGATTGGAACTCTAGCAAGCATCCGCAACTACTAAAGATCATTATGGTAAAACCCAACCATAGCATTAAAGTATCAAGTCCCCTTTATCCCATACGCAAACAACCTACTTACTCGGGTATGTGCTTCTGTCACTCACGCCACCCACCATAAGCAAATCATGAACATATTGCAAACCCTAGAGTGGGAATCCCTCACGCTTGCGCGACACGGAGGGCAAAATAGGAAAACACCAATAATAAAACATGCAATTCAAACCAATCATAGCAATTCATCAATCACCGGTAGGAAAACAAAATTCTACTCAGACATCATAGGATGGCAACACATCATTGGATAATAATATGAAGCATAAAGCACCATGTTCAAGTAGAGGGTACAACGGTGTGCGGGAGAGTGGACCGCTGAATATAGATGGGGGAAGGTGATGGAGATGTTGGTGAAGATGATGTAGGTGTTGATGAAGATCGCGGTGATGATGATGGCCCCGAGCGGCATTCCGGCGCCACCGGGAGCAAGGGGGAGAGAGCCCCCCTTCTTCTTATTCTTCCTTGACCTTCTCCCTATATGGGAGAAGGCTTTCACCTCTGGTCCTTGGCTCCCATGGCTTGGGAGGGGCGAGAGCCCTCCGAGATTGGATCTATCTCTCTGTCTCTCTCTGTTTCTGCGTTCTCGGATTCTGCCCTGGCACCGTTTCTTTTATATCCAGAGATCCATAACTCCGATTGGATTGAAACCTTCGCCCAGATATTTTTCCAAAAATTAGCTTGCCAAAGTAGAGCATCAACCGCCTTACTAGGGGCCCACGAGGGTGGGGGTGTGCCCACTTGGAGTGGTGGAGTGGGCCACCCTCGTGGCCACCTCGGGCACCTTCTCGCGTTGATTCTTCCTCCCAAAAATCACAAATATTCCAAAATAATTCTCTGTCCATTTTTATCCCATTTGGACTTCGTTTGATATTGGGTTTCTGCGAAACATAAAACATGCAACAAACAGGAACTGGCACTGGGCACTGGATCAATATGTTAGTCCCAAAAAATAGTATAAAAAGTTGCCAAAAGTATATAAAAGTTGAATAATATTGGCATGGAACAATCAAAAATTATAGATACGATGGAGACATATCAGTAACCCCAAGCTTAATTCCTGCTCGTCCTCGAGTAGGTAAATGATAAAAAAGATGATTTTTGATGTGGAATGCTACCTAGCATTATCTTGATCATGTATCTAATCATGGCATGAATATTAAGATACGAGTGATTCAAAGCAATAGTCTATCATTTGACATAAAAACAATAATACTTCGAGCGTACTAATAAAACAATCATGTCTTTTCAAAACAACATGGCCAAAGCAAGCTTATCCCTACAAAACCATATAGTTTGGCCATGCTTCATTTTCGTCACACAAAATGCTCCCATCATGCACAACCCCGATGACAAGCCGAGCAATTGGTTCATACTTTTTAACGTGCTTCAGCCTTTTCAACCCTCACGCAATACATGAGCGCAAGCCATGGATATAGCACTATAGGTGGAATATAATATGATGGTGGGGGTTTATGTGGAGAAGACAAAAAGGGAGAAAGTCTCACATCGACGCGGCTAATCAACGGGCTATGGAGATGCCCATCAATTGATGTCAATGCGAGGAGTATGGATTGCCATGCAGCGGATGCACTAAGAGCTATAAGTGTATGAAAGCTCAAACTGAAACTAAGTGGGTGTGCATCCAACTTGCTTGCTCATGAAGACCTAGGGCATTTGAGGAAGCCCATCGTTGGGATATAGAAGCCAAGTTCTATAATAAAAAATTCCCACTAGTATATGAAAGTGACAATATAGGAGACTCTCTATATGAAGAACATGGTGGTACTCTGAAGCACAAGTGTGGTAAAAGAATAGTAACATTGCCCCTTTTCTTTTCTTCTCTTTTTTTGGATGGGCTTCTTTGGCCCCCTTTTTTTATTTAGGCTTCTTTGGCCTCTTTTTTCATGAGGTAATGCTCTATAATGATGATAATCACACTTTTATTTACTTACAACTCAATATTACAACTCGATACTAGAACAAAGATATGACTCTATATGAATGCCTCTGGCGGTGTACCGAGATATGCAATGATCTAGCGTAGCAATGACATCAAAAAACGGACAAGCCATGAAAACATCATGCTAGCTATCTTACGATCATGCAAGGCAATATGACAATCAATGCTCAAGTCATGTATATGATGATGATGGAAGTTGCATGGCAATATATCTCGGAATGGCTATGGAAATGCCATGATAGGTAGGTATGGTGGCTGTTTTGAGGAAGATACAATGAGGCTTATGTGTGATAGAGCGTATCGTATCACGGGGTTTGGATGCACCAGCAAAGTTTGCACCAACTCTCAAGGTGAGAAAGGGCAATGCACGGTACCGAAGAGGCTAGCAATGATGGAAAGGTAAAAGTGCGTATAATCCATGGACTCACATTAGTCACAAAGAACTCATATACTTATTGCAAAAGTTTATTATCTCTCGAAGCAAAGTACTACTACGCATGCCCCTAGGGGGATAGATTGGTAGTAAAAGACCATCGCTCGTCCCTGACCGCCACTCATAAGGAAGACAATCAAAGAAACACCCCATGCTTCAAACTTTTCACACAACGGTTACCATACGTGCATGCTACGGGACTTGCAGACCTCAACACAAGTGTCTCTACAATCCATAAGTACCCACTAGCATGACTCTAATATCACCATCTTTATATCGCAAAACTATTGCAAGGAATCAAACATATCATATTCAGCGATCTACAAGTTTATGTAGGATTTTATGACTAACCATGTGAATGAACAATTCTTGTCATCTCCCTAAATAGATATAAGTGAAGCAAGCGAGTTTAATTCTTTCTACAAAAGATATGCCCATGCTCTAACAAGTATAAGTGAAGCAAAAGAGCATTCTACACATGGCGGTTTTCTATGTGAAGAGAAACAGGCAATCCAAACTTCAAATGATATAAGTGAAGCACATGAAGAATTCTATAAATCAATACTCAAAAGATATAAGTGAAGTGCATTGAGCATTTTGTAAATAAACCAAGGACTATCTCATACCAGCATGGTGCATAAAAGAAAAGTGAAAACTAAATGCAAAAGACGCTCCAAGACTTGCACATATTGCATGAACGAAACAAATACGAAAACATACCGAATACTTGTTGAAGAAAGAGGGGATGCCTTTCGGGGCATCCCCAAGCTTAGACACTTGAGTCTCCTTGAATATTTACTTGGGGTTCCTTGGGCATCCCCAAGCTTGAGCTCTTGCCTCTCTTCCTTTTCCTCATATCGAGACCTCCTCGATCAAACACTTCATCCACACAAAACTTCAACAGAAAACTCGGTAAGATCCGTTAGTATAATAAAGCAAATCACTACTCTCAGTAATATTGAAAACCAATTCATATTTTTTTGCATTGTTTCTACTGTAATATAGCTTTTCCATGGCTTAATCCACTGATAGAAATTGATAGTTTCATCAAAACAAGCAAACTATGCATCAAAAACAGAATCTGTCTTAAACATGACACGCTGTAGCAATCTGAACAATCACGATACTTCTAGTAACCCAAAAATTCTACCAAAATTAGGAAAAATAAAAACTTTGTATATAAAGACTGTGCAAAAAGAATCAGAACCGTTTGACGTTCCACTAAATAATGTAAAATCGCGCACTACAGCCAAAGTTTCTGTCCTGCACCGTACAAACCAACAAGCATTGTAAACATCCTAAAGGCAAACCTTAGCTCATTATTTTTGTAATACAATGGAATTGTACAAGGGGATGATAATTTTTGATGAAAAGTTTCTGTAATTTAGATTCACAGAGTTTCCGTGAGCATGAACAAAGTTCAAGGAGCTCTCCCACTTCGACAATGCTTGTCTCTCTCAGTTTTGCTTTTCTTTTTGAAAAGTTTTTGGGTTCCCCTCTTTATTTTATTTTTGTTTTTAAACTATATGAAAGCACTCAACAGAAATATGTGACTCTCTAAATCTTCCGGGTTGTCTCCCTGGCAGCGCTTTCTTTAAAGCTGTTAAGCTAGGCATATAGTGCTCAAGTAATGGATCCACCTGGATCCCAAGGTATATCAAAGCCAATTTTAATTAACAATGATTTGTGATTTAGTAGTGAGCACAAAGTAACATATATCATTCAACAACAAAGTCTAACTCTCTTCATATGCATCGGCATGTCATAAAAGAACAATTCATGCACACCAAGTAAAGGCCAATGCATAGTATAATCAATTTCTTGCAATTTTATCTTATTGGAAACATAGAGAGGTGGAGATGTAGTTCCTATGTCGTAATAATTGCAAGTTGGAGCAGCAAGCACATGCATATTATATATATATCAAACTCATCATGTGTAATAGTAAAACGCAACCCATCATGCTTAATAAGGGCAAACTTCTCCGATATGGTGTAGTAGGGAGAATTCAAAAGGATAATAGGACTATCATGCGTGGGTGCAATAGCAACAATTTCATGTTTAACATAAGGAACTGTAGCAAGTTCATCTCCGTAGGCATAATTCATATTGGCATCTTGGCCACAAGCATAGCAAACATCATTAAAAAGGGATATTTCAAGTGAATCAACGGGATCATAGCAATCATCATAGCCATCATCCTTCGGTAAGCATGAACACTACAAGAAATATGTCAACTTATGACCACCACTATTGGTCACTGAATGGTCACAAATTTCCATTTATGACCTTTTTGTGACCAAAAACATAAGGTCAAAAGCTAGGCGTTGTAAACTGACTATAGCGACCTTTCTTCTGGAATGGTCGAAGACGTTTATGACCAAAATATGTCCACTGTGGCGTTTTGGTCACTAGCAACCTCCCCAGGCCACATAGGCATCTAGCGTGGCAAGCTGATGTGGCACAAGATTCAGCCCGGTCCAATTCGATTTTCTACATGGGCCTAGCCCAACAATTCGGCCTTTTTAATGTATTTTTTCTGTTAATATTCTCTAGTAGCATGGGCCTGGCCCAATAATTTGGCCTTTTATTTTCTAGGGCATGGCCTTTTGCAAATCATTTCAATAAGCCTATTTTTCTGATTTTCAGAAATGCACAATATTTTGATCCGCTATAGTTTGGGTCGCAGCCTTTTTAGAGCCCATTTGGTCTATTTCATTCACAGATTTAAATTTACACACTTGAACAGCAAAAAATCAATAAATATCTCAATTAACTAATTAAATCCAGCCAAATACACATACACACTTGAACATACACGTCTACACGTCCAACAAATGCACATACAATCAAAAACAGAGATACACCAGCACTACTGATGTTGTTCATCTTCAAGCAACTTAAACAAGTGCATATACAATTAAACAGGTACATCAGTAGATATATGTCAACTAAAATTGTGGCACGCATCTCCAAGCTTCTTCATCTTCTGTCACAGCAGCAGCAGCCCCGACGACATTAGATCCTGATCTAGATAAACAATTAGTGAAATGCACTAGAAGTAAATAATAATCTTTCAAGAGACCAAATGCCCCATTTCAGTAAACACTAAGCATGGCATAACAAAACTTCCAACAACTTGAATGCAATAGATTAACCTGATGTTGTTCTACAATAGTAATCTATACATACCTGCATGGTACATTGGTACAAATTTAGGTAATGAAATGAACATCACTATAACACCCACCTAAAGAAAAATCCTATTCTACTACCACGACCATCTATTCAACTAACAATACTTGTAAGTGCATAGAGACTAACATCATAAGGCAGGAGACAATTATGACAATTTTGGTAAGTTGGAGAAATTGTTTAATCATTTTTGGTATACTCAGGTTCTGAGCCAAAATAGACCAAGCAAAAAAAGCAGTAATTAGTGATGCATGAGCATGAATATGGTACAAAATTCAGCATATTAACTTTAATATTAATTTGGGTCTTCCAACTTTACTGGTCATACATACATATACAGAATTGAGCATGAATCATCGGTCTTAGTTGTATATGAGAGTAGTTTGGTTGTGTATTCTAAGCTCCAAGCAGGTTATAGAAGAAATTGAAGATGAACCGTAAAATCAAATAGAAACCCAAAAATTAAATATGAGTATAACAGGAAGAATTACAATAGGTTCAATTCAATTAATTTCTAAAGCATTGAATCAATAGCATAAGCATGCAACAACAACATAAGAATTTAATCAACAGCAGCGTGAGTATAAGCATTTAATTAGCAGCAGCAACACAAGCAGCACCACCACCAGCACAAGTGCACACCTATTCAAGCTAGTAGCAGTCTAGCAGGCTAGCAGCAGAAGCATTCAAACAACTAGAGAAGCACAGTACAGCAGCAAAAGCATTGAAAGAGCAGCAAAGTAGGTTTGAACTGTCACATGCATATCTTATAAACTTAGGCAAGTGTTCTCAGGTTATCCTTAACATCATGCATTAACTTGGGTAATTAGCATCAAACAATACATATCAGTACAAGGCTAGGCAAGATAATAAAGACTTGGGAAAAGATAGCAGAGTTATAAAAAATGATATGTGCCCTTAAAGAGAGGGCAGTGTCAAGTGCGGCCACAGACATAGGCATTAGCCGCACCCACGACCCCTGGACACTCTCACAACCGAAGAGCCTTGCGTATAGTCTCCTTCGAGTCTGCAAGAGAAATAACAAGGTGAAGGTCAGTATGCATCAAGGATGTTGTTGTTCTGGGTCAAGCTAATTCAAGGGCATAAGAGAATTTAGTCAAAAAATAAAATAACATGTGAACATCTTGCACAAACTATCATCATTTATAAAAAAATACAAAACAAATATGCATAAAGTTGTACAATGGTTGAGTGCTCATACTTATATTATATCAGGCAATAGCTTTTAGCAATAGTGATGATCAACTACTAACAACTCCCTGTGCAATCCTACATTGCAGTAAAAATTCCTCGCCCTCCATTTACTCGCTTTACAGTACTCCTAATGCTTGGAGTAGTTCAAGCAGTACTACAGTAAAACTACTCCTAATGCTACAGCAGTTAACAGCAAGGGAAAGTGATGTTCAAAATTTACAGTAAACACTCCACTCCACTGAATATTACTAAAACTTAATAGAATTTAACTAAGCTTTTTCAGTTTCAGAATATGAAAGTCAGAAAATAAGCTTGCAAGCAAGTTTATGTAAGTAATGCACACTGGAGTACAATACTTCTACAGATTTCTGCAAATAATTCATGATTTTCTAACTACTCCAAGATGTCCAGTTAATTAACTGGAAAAGTAACTAAACTTGCAAATTAAGAAAATCTTGTCAGACCACTTGCAATATCTTCGGTGACAGTACATGTTCAGAACAAACACTTACAATATCTACTGCAAGAACTTGTTTACTCCTGCATATTTGCTTGCATGTTCAGAATCTGCAAATATTCAGAAGCATGTTCCCAAATAGCCTAGCAAAGCGAGGCAAACAAGCTGTGGATCCTAATTATAATGGCCGAGAACTAACAAAATTTTCTCACGTAATATGTGAAACACGCACATATTCGTTTGCACATCCAAAGTGTGTCACGTAATGGAGATGCCTCTGACCGAGAGGTGCAAATTAGAATCACGTATGGAAGGACACTTCCATCAGCATGTTTGCTATTAAAAAATTATCACGTTTGTTGTACTGACACACAATCAGTTTCCAATTATATCTCAAAACCAATCAACACAAGCCAGCCACGCTACACATCCCAGCTAATTGCAACTTGGCGTTGCAACTTCAGATCCTAGTGGCTGGCTACTTTAACAGTATTTATTACAAGTAAAAAACACAGCAGAAAATCCTAGACAGTGAAGAACATATTCAGCACGCACGCTGATTAATCACTTGACACACAATGCAATGCAATGCAACGCAAGCAGCAGCTAGCTAGAAGTTAACAAGACAATAAATAAATCCTTGACAGTGGAGAACATATTCAGCACGCACGCAGGATAGAAGAATTTAATGGCTAACTAAAACTGAACCTGAACCTGAATGAATGGATGGTCCTCACAAATCGCAATAGTGGAGCCGCAAGTAAGTAGTGGTGTGGGGATTAGGTAGTGGTGTGGGGATTAGGAGAGGGGCTGCTGCCTTACACAAGGATGTTGAGGGGGAGGCCAGTGGCGTCGAAGTCGCCGGCGAACTTGCGGACAGAGGCGAGGGAGGAGAGGTCCAGCTCCATGAGGTCGAGGCTGGCGGCGGGGGACTCGGCGTGGACGGCCTGGCGCACGTCCTCTGCGACGGCGAGGTTGCGGACGGCCATGACGACGTGGGCCCCGCGTGCCGCCAGCACCCGTGCCGTCTCCGCGCCGATCCCGCTCGACGCACCCGTGACTATTGCGGTGAGGCCGGACGCGGAGATGCCGGCGGTGACGTGGTCGACGGTGGAGGCCCAGGAGAAGCCCGAGGCGCCCTTCCGGCTGAAGATCCAAGGCATAGAGAGAAATCGAGATGTGTGAGAGAGAGAAAGGAGGAAGAAAGAGAGCACGGGAAGAAGAGAACAGAGAAGAAGGATGGCACTCATCTGCTGGCTCCGGCAAGCTGTGGCTGGTGGTCGCCGGCGGCGGCATGCAAAAACACAAGAGGAGCTCCTCTCTTGGGGCTCGGGTGCGGGGAATCCTGGGAGGAGGCTGCGAGGACGGGCGCACTCGGGCGCTCGCTCGATCTCCTTGGACGTAGAGGTGGCCGGGAGATGCGGAGAGGGGAGGGAGGCACGAGGTCGGCGGTGGTGGGTAAGGAGGACGGCGAGGTCGGTGGTGGGTGGGAGAGGACTGGATCGGGAGGGGGCGGGTACGGGGAGGAGGGGGCGGCGGCGACTGGGACATTGGGAGCAGGGAGGAGGGGTGCGATGGGGGATCTAATCTAGGGTTTGGGCTGCGGGGGAGGGGGTATCTCCTTTTTTTCTGTAGATAGATGGATGGACGGATATGGAGATATGTATGGATGGATGGCTGGATGGGCGCCATGTCATCGATCCGTGGGAAGAGTTTTGATTGGTTCAGAAAATCAGTGATCTAAAATAGTTTTCAAGTACTAAAAATAGAGGGATTTTGTGAAGTAGCTATCAAAACTATTTTGCAAAAAGGCATCACACAAATTTTCACTCAAGTTAGACCACATTTTATGGATGAGCACCATTTTCTATGCATTTCTGATTTTCTATCTATTTTTAATCATTTTTTGTGAGTGCCCGAAATGAGGTTTTTTCGTGAAGGACCTACCATATATTTGTTGCAAAATTGTACCAAATCAATTTTCTAAAATACTAGGACATATTTAATTCACAATTGACCAAATGGTTGGGTGTAAAAAGTTTTGATCCACCTCTCGTGAAAAAGACAAATTCCCACCGATTCAGCTGGAAGCGGGTCAAATTTGAACTGTAGCTACCTCGTAGTTTGCTCTTTATTTTTTCCAAAAATCATTTCTAGGTTCATAAGTATCTATTTAATCAGAGAAATACCAAAAATAATCCAAGATTCAACCACTAGCTAGGAACGGTCAAGTCCGCCGTTTTGATCGCATTTTGAAACGGGCATAAAAAATTCAAAAAAATCAAAAAATTGGAAAACCTTCGCATTGTGTCATCATACGTGACCAAGTTTCCAGGAAAAATAATAAACTTGTAATACGGAAATTATTTTAAAAAAGTGTTCTGAGAAACGAGCTATCATGCGTGAAGATTCATGGCTTTCAACCCAAATGATCAATCTTATGGCCACATTCATGGCATAGTTTGTTCAAATGATCTCATATTATGCACAAGGGTGCATATTAGAATGGCAAACAATGTTGCCTAAGGAAGTTTTCATTTTCTTTGGACGAAAAAACCATTTTTCATTTTCCGAGTGCCCGAAAGGAGGTTTTTTTGTGAAGGAACTACCAAATAATTGTTGCAAAATTGGACCAAATCATTTTTCTAAAATACTAGGACATATTCAATGCACAATATGGTTGGGTGTAAAAAGTTTTGATCCACCTCTGGTGAAAAAGACAAATTGTCGCCGATTCAGCTGGAAGCGGGTCAAATTTAAACTGCAGGTGCCTCATAGTTTGCTATTTATTTTTTCCCAAAATCATTTCTAGGTACATAAGTACCTATTTAATCAGAGAAACACCAAAAAAATTCCAAGATTCAACAACTAGCTAGGAACGGTAATTCCCGCCGTTTTGACCGCATTTTGAAACGGGCATAAAAAATTCAAAAAAAATCAAAAAATTGGGAAACCTTCACATTGTGTCATTATATGTGGACAAGTTCCCAGGAAAAATAACATACTTGTAATATGGCAATTATTTTAAAAAAAGTGTTCTCGGAAATGAGCTATCATCTCTCAAGATTCATGACTTTCAAGGCAAATGATCAAACTTATGGCCACATTCGTGGCATAGTTTGTTCAAATGATCTCATATTGTGCACAAGGGTGCATATTGGAATGGCAAACAATGTTGCCTAAGGAAGTTTTCATTTTCTTTGGACGAAAAAACCATTTTTCATTTTTCGAGTGCCCGAAAGGAGGTTCTTTGTGAAGGAACTACCAAATAATTGTTGCAAAATTGGACCAAATCATTTTTCTAAAATACTAGGACATATTTAATGCACAATTAACCAAATGGTTGGGTGTTAAAAGTTTTGATCCACCTCTCGTGAAAAAGACAAATTTCCGCCGATTCAGCTGGAAGCGGATCAAATTTGAATTGTAGTTGCCTCGTAGTTTGCTCTTTATTTTTTCCAAAAATCATTTCTAGGTACATAAGTATCTATTTAATCATAGAACCACCAAAAAAATTCCAAGATTCAACCACTAGCTAGGAACGGTCAAGCCCGCCGTTTTGACCGCATTTTCAAACGGGCATAAAAAATTCAAAAAAAATCAAAAAATTGGGAAACCTTCGCATGGTGTCATCATATGTGGCCAAGTTTCCAGGAAAAATAATAAACTTGTAATACGGTAATTATTTTAAAAAAGTGTTCTCAGAAATGAGCTATCTAGTGTGAAGATTCATGGCTTTCAAGCCAAATGATCAATCTTATGGCCACATTCATGGCATAGTTTGTTCAAATGATCTCATATTGTGCACAAGGGTGCATATTGGAATAGCAAACAATGTTGCCTAAGGAAGTTATCATTTTCGTTGGACGAAAAAACCATTTTCCATTTTTCGAGTGCCCGAAAGGAGGTTTTTTAGTGAAGGAACTACCAAATAATTGTTGCAAAATTGGACCAAATCATTTTTATAAAATACTAGGCCATATTTAATGCACAATTGACAAAATGGTCTGGTGTAAAAAAAATTGATCCACCTCCCGTGAAAAAGACAAATTTCTGCCGATTCAGCTGGAAGCGGGTCAAATTTGAACTGCAGCTGGCTCATAGTTTGCTATTTATTTTTTCCAAAAATCATTTCTAGTTACATAAGGACCTATTTAATCATAAATACATGGTTTGGTGGCGATACGTCGAGGTTTGGGCGGTGGCCGAGGGCCCCAACTCTAGAGCGCGTAAACTCGCATGCCCGCGGCGTGGTCACCGCGTGACCGTGGCGTTGCCATGTGTTCTGGGCGGCCTAGGCATGTCTAGTGGGTTGGGCACTCCCCAGGTTGGTGCTAGGAAGAAAATTACAACATAAGATTCTCACGAGGGGACCAATGGATGCTCAAACATGAATTAGCAGCCAAGTGTTTGATTAGTGGTACAGGAAATGTACATGGCTAATGGGCGTGAGTTTTGGCTGAGGATGATCAGTTACTAAGAAGACCGTTTTCACAAATTTTCAGCTCAAAAGGAGGAGCCTAGGTGGTACTTGCTTTGCAAACAACCACACTGGACATAAATACGAATGTTGAAGCTCGGCTCAAAATAATGAATGGATTGAGCTGGCATTTGGTGGAGGATGGTTATTTGGGCATAGGAAAGCATTGTAGAAAATGGATACTATTTGGACATGCCAAAGTGGTACTTCCTTCACAAACTGTTACTCTGAACAGAATAGGAAAATGAATATTTTTGAATTAGTTTTGAACTAGGCAAGGAAGGTTTTTACATATTTGACGAAGATATGACCCAAAGAATTTATGAGATTTTTTTGGGAATTTTGGGAATGACAGAAATATAGGTTGCTTCACAACCTAGGGCAAAAACTGCCACATGGACATGACACATAGGCAAAACTGATGAGGTGGCGCCTAGTCATAGCAACCCACCACAATTTACAAGGCTATGACCATCTATATTGGTCGTTAACAACTAGATATGAGGCAGCGGACTAGCGTTGTTTGCTTTATGACCATTTCGTGTAAGGAAATTATGACCTTTCTGACCAAAATGGTCGCAATGGTTTAGGGTTTGGAGCCCCTCGAACAGCTTTTGACCAATTGGTCTCAAATGGTCATAAATCTATGACCAATTCTTCCAGGGTCACTAACAGAAGGTCATAAGTTGACATATTTCTTGTAGTGGAAGGGGAATGAAACAATGTATGAGTTGAAGAGTTACTCTCAGTAGAAGGTGGGCACGGGTAGCTAATCCGCTCTTCCTCCTTTTGTTCTTCGCTCTCCTCGTCATCTTTTTTATCCAATGAGCTCACAGTTTCATCAATTTCTTCTTCCATAGATTCCTGCAAAATATTACTCTCTTCTTGAACAGCGGAGGAGTCCTCAATATATGGTTTAACATAGGCATTAGAAGCATAATTATCATAACAATATTTAAAGATGGCAAAATTTTCAGATTTGTAGAGAGTAGCATCATACTTTTCAATCAAAGAAGCAATTTCATAAGCACCCTTAAAAGCAACAAACTCTTCAATTTGTTGGACATCATAGTAATTATAAACACCCTTAGCATACGAAGATACGATTCCATTATCACTAAACTCACATTGGTAGGTAAGGTGTTTCTTAGGGTTTTCAGAACAACAAGTAAAATCATATATTTCACATAAATTCCAAGCATAACACTGCAAACAATGAATTTGATCCAGTAAAAGTTTCCCTTTTTGAGATATACAGTGTCACGCATAACAAGCATGCTCATCTAAACATTTGCCCTCGAGTAAGCTAGTGGGGGTTTCAGCACGAGCACAAAGGGATCGAAGATGATCCAAGTAAAAAGCTTCAGGAGTGTGATAGATTTTGAGTGGTTCTTCAACCATTGGTTCAGTAGGTACAACTAATTTTATTGGTATTTTGCGTTTCCTACCCATAACTAAAGATAGAGAACAACTAAGAACATCAAATAAAAATTACTTAGTGATAAAGCAAACAAGCATACACGAGAATATTCACACCACGCTATGACTCCCCAGCAATGGCGCCAGAAAAAGGTCTTGATGACCCGCAAGTATACGGGATAATTGTAGCCTCTTTCGATAAGTAAGAGTGTCGAACCCAACGAGGAGCTAAAGTAGAACAAATATTCTCTCAAGTCCTATCTGCCACTGATACGACTCTATGCACGCTTAGCGTTCTCTTTACCTAGAACATGTATGAAACTAGAAGTACTTTGTAGGTGTGATAGGATAGTTTTGCAAGATAATAAAGAACATGTAAATAAAAGCTAGGGGCTGTTTAGATGAAGATTCAACAAAGTAAATATAGCGACTGTGCAAAAGTGGTGGTAGGAGTTGTGAAATTTCCCCTAAGAAATTGACTACATTACTAGACCGGTAATCACTATTGCAATTCTATTTGAGGGAGAGGCATAAGCTAACATACTTTCTCTTCTTGGATCATATGCACTTATGATTCGAACTCTAGCAAGCATCCGCAACTACTAAAGATCATTATGGTAAAACCCAACCATAGCATTAAAGTATCAAGTCCCCTTTATCCCATACGCAAACAACCTACTTACTCGGGTATGTGCCTCTGTCACTCACGCCACCCACCATAAGCAAATCATGAACATATTGCAAACCCTAGAGCGGGAATCCCTCATGCTTGTGTGACACGGAGGGCACAATAGGACAGCACCAATAATAAAACATGCAATTCAAACCAATGATAGCAATTCATCAATCACCGGTAGGACAACGAAAATCTACTCAGACATCATAGGATGGCAACACATCATTGGGTAATAATATGAAGCATAAAGCACAATGTTCAAGTAGAGGGTACAGCGGGTTGCGGGATAGTGGACCACTGAATATAGATGGGGGAAGGTGATGGATATGTTGGTGAAGATGATGGAGGTGTTGGTGAAGATCGCGATAATGATGATGGCCCCTGGCGGTGTTCCGATGCCACCGGAAGCAAGGGGGTGAGCTCCCCTTCTTCTTATTCTTCCTTGACCTTCTCCCTAGATGGGAGAAGGGTTTTCCCTCTGGGCCTTGGCTCCCATGGTTTGGGAGGGGAGAGAGCCCCTCCAAGATTGGATCTATCTCTCTGTCTCTCTCTATTTCTGCGTTCTCGAATTCTACCCTGGCACCGTTTCTTTTATATCTGGAGATCCGTAACTCCGATTGGATTGAAACCTTCGCCCAAATATTTTTCCAAAAATTAGATTTCTTGCAGCCAAAGTATAGCATCAACCGCCTTACGAGGGGCCCACGTGGGTGGGGGCCGCGCCCACCTGGAGTGGGCGTGGGCCCCTGTCTTGTAGCCACCTCGGGCACCGTCTCGCGTTGATTTTACTTCCCAAAAATCACATATATTCCAAAATAATTCTCCGTCCGTTTTTATCCCGTTTGGACTCCGTTTGATAAGGGGTTTCTGCGAAACATAAAACATGCAACAGACAGGAACTGACACTGGGCACTGGATCAATATGTTAGTCCCAAAAATAAAATAAAAAGTTGCCAAAAGTATATGAAAGTTGAATAATATTGGCATGGAACAATCAAAAATTATAGATACAACGGAGACATATCAGAAACCGCTACAGCTAACTAATAGTAGTACGTTCCTGAAAAGCGGTGCTGATATAGTCAACAGTAGTAGTGCGGGTACTGACCGCGCTACTACTAACAGCCTGCCCAAGGGAAAGTTAGTAGGTTTTTAGGCAAACGTAAAACCAAGGTTGGGCCTTGCTAGAGGAGTTTTATTCAAAGCAAACTATCAAGGGGTTCCGATAAACCCAGCCGCGTAAGGAACGCAAAAATCAAGGAACATAACACCGGTATGACAGAAACTAGGGCGGCAAGAGTGGAACAAAACACCAGGCAAAAGGCCGAGCCTTCCACCCTTTACCAGGTATATAGATGCATTAATTAAAATAAGAGACATTGTGATATCCCAACATAAACATGTTCCAACATGGAGCAATCTTCAACTTCACCTGCAACTAACAACGCTATAAGAGGGTGCTGAGCAAATGCAGTAACTTGGCCAAACAACGGTTTAATAGGAAAGGTGGGTTAGAGGCTTGACATGGCAATATGGGAGGCATGGTAAACAAGTGATAGGTAGCGCAACATAGCGGTAGAATGAAGCAACTAGCAAGCAAAGATAGAAGTGATATCGAGGGTAATGGTCATCTTGCCTGACATGCAGCAAGGAAGAAGAACGAGTCCAAGAAGAAGACAAACCGACGTAGTCGAACGAATTCCTCACAACTCTGGAACGAAACCGAAGCTAACGAGAGAAGCAAACCGGAAAGAAGCGAACAACATGGTAAACCAACAAGCATAATCATGGCATGATGCACAAACAAGTATGATGATTGTCCGGTTTAATGAGGCATGGCATGGCAAAGTGCACAAACAATACTACAAATTAAGTGGAGCTCAATATGCAACGAGTTGCATATTGATGAAACACCACATTCGAGTTATTTAGTTCGCTCTCGTCTAGGTACATAATAATATTAAATGTTTTTAAACATGGCAAGAGGTGAAGCATAAGTAAACTAACTATTTAGGCAAGTTTAAATGAGGCTAGAAATAACAAACAACAATTCCGGAATATCCTCATGTCCATATTTCGAATTTAGTAATTTTCTGTCCTAAGCCATATTTTTAATGTTATTAAGCAGTAAAACAAAGTGCACCAAGTTAATCTATGCATTTTCCACCCCATTTACGTATAAAGTTTATTAAAATTGGAGCTATGGTTATTTAGTTATGAAATAAATCGTTTTAACATGGCATTTATGCAAAATTAAACAAACAACAAGTTTAAACATTTTAGCATGGATGAATGTTGCAAATTATGAAACTAGATGAAAAACTAAGCATTTTACATATACAATTCATTTCAAACCAATGCACGGTTTATTAGTTATTATATGCATGAACCTGGAGGGGTAATTTGTAAATATGCAGTTTTCTGGATAATTAGACAAATTCGTAGATAGGGGAAAAAACTACAATGGGCCGAAACTGATGGACCTGGGCTGCTCACATTGGGCTCACAGGGAGCTGGCAGATCTGGGCCTGGCTGGATTGAACGAGGAGGTGGAAGGGGCGCAGTCAACGGCGAAGCGGGACTTGGCACTGGGTCATCCTCCTCGCGCAAGGACGAAGCAGAGGAGGCGAGCGGGGCAGGCGGTGGCTGGGAGCAGAGCTCTAGTGAGCGGGACGAAGGGGCGGTGAGGTCCTGGGCGTCCGAATCTGGCCGAGAACGGGCTTGAACGGCACCGGGCTTGAGGAGGCCGAGGCGCCATGGTAGGCGAACGGCAGCAGCAGCGGGGGAACTTGGCGGCATCAGCAGGCATGGTTGAGAAAGGGGCGCCAAGAGTGGGAGGTCGTAAGGTGCGGGTTGAGGAGCTCAGCGTCCATGGCGGCATCTATAGCCGGCGGCGCTGTTCGGTTCCTGCAGAGACACGGGAGAGAGAGGGAGCATGCTGTGAGAGAGAGGCAAGGGAGGAAGTACGGACAACAGAGCAGTGGGGAAGGCGGCTGGAGTCGGGTAAGCTCCTCTTGCGCTCGAGGACGGAGGCTGCTGCCTCGGTCTGATCCGGATCGAGCGGGCAGGCTAGATCCGTGCAGGGGGGCGAGGAAGGAGATGGCCGAGGTGCTCGGAGCAGAGGAGGCGACCGCCTTAGGCGCGGCTGGAGGACGAAGATGCAGGAGAGGTGCACGGGGAGGCGGCTGCAGCACGGAGGCTCGGCGTGGGGTGGATTGGGTGCTCAAGGTCGGGGAGGAGGAGCTCGGGCACATGTTGGTGGGTGGAGGAAACGAGGAGAAGGGGATCCCGAGGTGGATCGAGACCGGGTGGCGGCGGGGATGGGGACAAATCTCCTAGGTTTTAGGGGTAGCCTAGATTAGGTATGGTTTGGTTTATATATAGCAAAGTGGGTCTAGGTTTGGACCCTCTGATTTGCATCAACGGTCAAGATAAAAAAGGATAAGGGAGATCAAATAATAAACTGAAGATATTAGCGGGATGTTTGGAGATGATCTGAATCCAACGGTGATGATTGAGCGGATCGGGTTCGGGACAGCTTCGGACACGCGTGAGGGGTCTGAGAGAGGTTGACAAAGACAAAGAGGCCTGACAAAAGGTCAACGGAGACAAAGAGAGAAGCGGCAACCACGAACGACTACGAGCGGATGCAAGTTTTAAGAAAACAATGCCGATGTAATGCGAATGATGACAAGAGATGAAATGCATGACATGAACAAAATGGAAAACGAAAGACAAAAACCCAACCACGAAGGAAATAACGTATCACATAGCCGGAAATGGCAAGAGTTGGAGTTACAATTATGGAAAGTTACATCCGGGGTGTTACAAGACGACATCCGTCCTGCAATGTGTCAAGCAAGCAGGCGTGAACCTGGCAAAATATCCAAGCAAGGCTTGCTGGGCAAGCAACAATGTGACATTGAGCGATGCATTTAATGCGCTCTGTTAGCCTGCAGGGTTAGGTACGATAGCACTGTTTGCTATCTTATGAGTTCATAATGACTGATTTTCCATTGTGGTCACCCCTTAATCTGTAAAAGGAGGCCCGTGGCAATCATAAAAAGGGGTTAGAAGGTTGGATACCGACACACTCACACACACGTAGCCATTGTCTCCCATAGGCAACCCCTGGCGGGCAAGTGTACTACGCTCTACCACCATTCTTTCACCATCAATCCACCAAATCAGTAGTTGGATTTTACGCCTCAAGGTGTCCCGAACCTGGGTAAAATTACCTGTTTGATTTCTGCCGTGCTGCCCCACGCTCTTCTGCTCTTTGTGCGACGTGAAATCCCCCCTGCCGAAACAGCAAGGGACCCTTGGTCCCATAGGTGGCCGTTGTTTCCCATGACATCTTTGGTGCGCCGGGTAGGGGGATCACTTGTGCGAACCTGAAAGCGTGTGCAGCGCATCATCTTCATCGCCATCTTCATCTTTACTGGCACCATCAACCATGGTGCCCAAGAAGAAATCTGGTGCTTCGGCTCACCTGTCCACCTCAAAGGCTCCGTCGCCCGCAGCCACCAATGCTACGGGAGGTGCGGAGGCGCCCGAGGATGTGGACGATACTGCGGATGTGGTCGGAGCAGGCGGCACCATCACCACTTCCCCCGTGGCCGAAGTTGCAGTTGGAGACACCAGAGGAGAGCAACATCAGCAACACCCCAATGGCCACGCTCCACGAGGTACATGTGAAGGGGTTACTCCGTCCACACCCCTTCCTCTCGCCGATGGGCACAGCCGCAGCGATGGTGCTCGGTCCGGGGCAAGTCGCCGCCCTCCGGCCGCCCCCGTCACGGGAGTGACCTCAGCGGGTGCGCCTCCCTCGGGGTGATTCGACCAAGTCGCTGCACCTAACGGAGCCGCTGGCCCTCAAGCGCCTTTGCCACGCCACCATGCCATTCAGGTGGCCACCCCGCAACAGTGGGGACATGGTAGTGTCACTGCTGGCACCGTCAGGAGTCGAGCGATTTTATGATCTGCGTTGTCATCACCCATGTAGAGTATGACTATGGAGGCCATGGCGCGGGCTCAGCTGCTACCAAGGTTCAGGCCAGCGGCCGAGCAGATGGACGAGTGGCATGCCACCATCCATAGTATGCTCGGTTTTGCCGAGGCTAGGGGCTCACAGCAAGCTGGCCCACCACGGCCTCCTCAAGCGATGACGACGGCTCATGCCGCTGGTCATACGGATTTCCACCCCCACAGTACAGTCCCTGCCACGGCAGCCAGCACGAGCGCAGTAGAATCAAGAACCTGATGACGTCTTGGTGGCCTCTTCTGACCCTCGAGCGCGTCCAGACCGGCGGCAAGCCCCAGAGGACAGGCGAAGGGGAGACACGTGCGTTGTCATTGAGTGATGCCACGACGACCACCTATGGACCAATGGGTGCGATGGTCCTGACGTTGACGAGCTTGTGCTCGATATTGGCGGGTGCCTATCTTTTGAGATTGGGTGCCCTGCCTTTACTCGTGAGCTGCGGCAAGTCTGTTAGCCATCCGTCTGCACGTTCAAGCCTGAGATACCCGAGAAGTATGATGGGAGGCTAAACCCGACAGGGTTTCTGGGCATCTACACCATCGCTTCCAAGCTTCCGGGGGAAGAGATGAGAAGGTGTTCGCCAACTACTTCCCTTTGGCTCTCAAGTCCAATGTGAGGTACTAGCTGATGCACCTACCAGAGAACTGCATTTCGTCATGGGCTGACCTGTGCCATGAGTTCATTGTCGCCTTCACTAGCGGCCATCAAGAACCAGGTCGGCCTAACTATGTGCAGCTTCTCCAACAGAAAGAAGGAGAAACTCTCCAGAAGTATTTCCAAAGATTCAACAGAGTTCACATGAACATCTTGAATATCCATCCCGCAGCTGTGATAGCCACCTTCCCATCCAATGTGTGCAACCGCATGATTCGTTCCAAGATGAACGTACAGTTGCTCAAGACTGTGAAGGAGCTTTACACCTTGGTTGATAAGTGTGCTTGAATGGAGGAGGGAAGGAAGTTACCTAGGGAGGAGGACTGCATCAATGTCAATTCTGAGGATGATGACGAATCCACGAGTCAGAAGAAGAGCAAGACGCGCAATAAGAGGCGCAAGGATAAGGCAGTGATGACTGTTGAAGCATAGGGTACACCTAGTACCGGTAAGACGGCTAAGGCCGAAGCCCCCGGCAAAGAAGCTACCATGTGCACTGACTGACGGGAGGCTGTGGGTGACGAGAAGGCCGGGAAGGGCGATGGGTCGTATTGCAAGATTCATCAAACCAAGGGCCACGACATTCAAGAGTATTATCAGGTTGAGCAGCTCATCAAGAGGCAAAGAGCAGAGTACGAGAAGCGTGACAAGGAAAAGGGTTAGAATGTCGCTGGCGGTAAGGGTCGAGGCGGTGAAGTAAATCGCCCCAGCAGACCCCTCCGGAACAAAGGAAAACCCGCCAAAGATAAAGAGAAGGATCCTGTGATGATGAGAGTGATGGAGGGGATGAAGAGAAAAAACCAGTGAGCAAGGGTTTCGGAAGGCCACTGATGCCCTGTGCATTGAAGGGGGGCGCATCCCTGCACACCTCTCACCGCCAACTCAAACGGTGGGCACGTGAGGCCAATGTCATGGAACCAGCACCAGAGGCCCGGAAACCACTCAAATGGTCACGCGCAGCCGTCATCTTTGACGAAGATGATCATCCTGACCGTACCACTACGATAGGGTGTTTGCCATTGTTGGTCTCTCCGACAATTCGCAACCTCAAGGTCACTAAGATGTTGGTGGACGGTGGGGCCGGGTTGAATCTGATTTGTCCAAAGGTTATCAGCAAACTTCAGATAGCAGAAGAGGAGTTAAAGGTCACCGACACTTTTCACAGAGTTAATCCCGGCAGGAGTCATCCTAAGGGAAAGATCATGTTGGTTGTGACATTTGGAGGGGAGTTGAACTATCGGATTGAAAAGGTTGTGTTTGATGTGGTCGACCTCCCCTTGCCGTATAATAGGATCCTTGGACGACCAACCCTAGCTAAATTCATGGCGGCATCCCACTATGCCTACAACACCTTGAAGATGCTTGGACCAGTTGGAGTCATTTCCATCCCATCAGATGAGAAGGACGCAATCATTTGCATGGACAAGATGTACCGGGACGCGGTCATGGCAGAGGCAGCGGCAGCAGCAGTTCCCACCAAGGAGGGGATAGGAAAGAAGAAGGATAGCAAGTACACTAGCATGGAATCTGGGAAGCGTACCTCTTCGGAGTACATTGCTCCTATTGATGACTTGCCGGAGAGTTCCAATAGCAAAAGGTGCAAGGTTACTGCTCCACAAGTGAAGAGGGTCCCAACAAGGCTGGCTGGCGTTGATCGTACTTTCACCATCAGTGCCACACTTGAAGAAAAATAGGAAAGCACGCTCGTTGCCTTCCTGTGGGCGAATATCGATGTGTTTGCCTAGCAACCATCTGATATCCCCGGCGTTCCCACGGAGGTAATCGAGCACCACCTTGCTATGTGCCCACATGCCTGACCCATCAAGCAGAAAGTCCGGAAGCAGGCCTTGGAGAGGTAGCAGTTTATTGCAGAGGAGATCAAGAAGCTTGAAGCAGCTGTTTGGTCAGAGGAGTGCTACATCCCACATGGTTAGGAAATCCAGTGGTGGTCCAGAAGCCTAAGGGAAATGGAGGCTTTGCATAGATTTCACAGATCACAACAAGGCTTGCCCTAAGCACCCATTTTCCTTGCCGCGCATCGATCAGATCGTGCATTCCACTTTAGGCTGCGATTTGCTTTCCTTTCTGGATGCATATTCTGGGTATCACCAGATCTTCATGTCCAAGGAAGACGAAGAGAAGAACTCGCTCATCACCTCATGTGGTACATACTATTTTATCTGCATGCCATTCGGATTAAAGAGTGTCGGATCTAATTTTGCAAGGGCAGTCCATATTGGTTTTGAGCCACAGCTGCACAGAAACATTGAAGCTTATATCGATGACATTGTGGTCAAGACCAAGGACAGAGCATCTCTTATCTAGGAGTTGGAGGAGACATTTGCGAATCTGCGCAAGATCAACTTGAAGCTCAACCCAAAGAAGTGTGTGTTTGGCGTTCCCTCCGGAAAGCTACTTAGGTTCTTTGTGTCCCATCGGGGGATCGATGCCAACCCACATAAGATTAAAGCCATCGACCAGATCCAAGCACCAAGGATAGTCAAGGATGTGAGGTGTCTAATAGGGTGCGTTGCCGCGCTAAGCAGATTCATTTCAAAATTTGTCGAGCGTGCCCTGCCATTCTTGAAAATCCTGAAGAAGGCAGGATCCATGAAGTGGACCCAAGAAGCAGAAGCGGCCTTGCAAGAGTTGAAGCCATACTTTTCCTCTATGCCCACCTTGGTTGCTCGCAAGCCACAACAACCGTTGCTGCTATACTTAGCGGCAACCAACCAAGTGGTTAGTGCAGCCTTGGTGGCGCAGTGAGAAGTGGACGAAGCAGAGAGTGATCAAGGACCGGCAGAGTCAGATAAGGATCAGGGCAGAAGTGGGCACGACAGGGAGAGCAACCCCAAGGACACAGCAAGGAAGAAAGTGGTGCACCACCCAGTGTACTTCGTTAGTTCCTTATTATAGGGGGCTCGATTGAGGTACTTTGGCGTGAAAAAGTTGATCTTTGGTCTCATCATGGCCTCAAGGAAACTGCGCCACTACTTCCAAGCCCATGAGATCACAGTTTTCACTCGCTTCACATTGCAAAGGATACTCCCAAACCCTGAGGCTACTGGCAGAATTGTGGAGTGGGCTTTGGAGTTGTCCAGTTTTGGTCTGAAATTTGAGAGCACATCAACGATCTAGAGCAGGGCATTGGAAGAGTGTATTGCGGAATGAACACCAACCCCTGATGAGGAAGTGACAGAAACAGTTATCCCCAGCAAGGAGGTGCCCCAAGAATGGATTATGTATTTCGATGGTGTCTTTTACCTACAAGGTGGAGGGGCCGGTGTGCTTCTTGTTGCCCCCTCAGGGGAGCACTTGAAGTATGTCATCCAGATGCATTTTTCCTGGGAAGACGTAACCAACAATACATCAGAGTATGAAGGGCTCCTTGTCGGGCTTAGCATTGCCGCAGAGTTGGGAATCAAGAAGCTGATCATTTGAGGAGACTCACAACTTGTGGTTAGACAAGTCAACAAGGATTACCAAAGTTCATTGATGGAGGCATATGTTGAGGAAGTGAGGAGATTGGACGAGCGCTTGACGGATTGCAAACAGAGCACGTACCTCATGCGGAAAACAGCATAACTGATCATCTATCAAAGTGTGTTGTGCAAAAGCTTCTTGGGGAACCAGGGACTTGTTCTCCATCTTACTCAGCCATCCGTATCCCCAACAACAATGGCCCGGAAAAGGATAAAGATGGACTCCGGTAAGCCTGTCCCGGTAGAGCCTTCCGCTCCTCGCAGGGACCCTGCTGGAAACAACTCCTCACAACTTGCCGGACCGCACCATTCAGCCAGGCACACGGTCCCCACGGACGAGGAATGTGCCCCCGTAGTTGAGGAGGTGCCGCTAGACCTTGTTGCCGAGCCCTAGGCTCCAACTTGGGCAAGGCTCATAGTCCACTTCCTCCAAACTGGAGAACTCCCCAATGACCAAGATGAAGCTGAAAGAATAGCCCAGAGGGACAGTATGTATTAGTTTGTCGATGACACTCTGTACAGAAGGAGGCCCAGTAGTGTGAAATTGAAGTGCATCTACCGGGAAGAAGGAAAGGAACTGCTGGCTGAGATACAAAAAGGCATGTGTGGCTCCCACATTGGATCAAGGGCATTGGTTGGGAAAGCATTCTGACAAGGATTCTATTGGCCCACAGCCCTCCAAGATGCGGTTGAGCTAGTCACCAAATGTGAAGCCTACTAGTTGCATTCCAAGAACATCCACCTACCTACTGAAGCTCTTCACACAATCCCTTTATCGTGGCCATTTTTGGTCTAGGGGATCATATCCTCGGCCCTTTCCCTCGAGAATTCGAGGGCTTTGAATTCTTGTTGGTTGCCATCGACGAGTTTACAAAGTGGCCGGAAGTAACTGCTGTGAGAAAGGTGACTGCTCAGTCAGCTATCAAGTTCTTGAAAGAACTGGTGTGTCGTTTTGGAGTCCCGGCAAGGATAATTACCGACAATGGCACCCAGTTCATGAGCCGTGCCTTCATGCAATATGTTCGTACCCTCGGAAGCAAGGTCTCATTTGCCTCTGTCGCACATCCTAGCAGCAACGGGCAAGCTGAGTGAGCGAACGCTGAAGTGTTGCACGGACTCAAGATAAGAACCTTTGATACACTGTAGAAGCACGACAGGAGATGGATCGATGAGCCGCCGGTAGTCCTTTGGTCCCTCAAAACGACACCAAATCGAGCTATCGGGCAGACTCCTTTCTCCCTGGTGTATGGGGCAGAAGTAGTTATCCCCATGGAACTCATTTACGGGTCGCCTTTAGTGCTTGCCTACGATGAAGTAGCACAAGATAAGCACTGGCGTGACGACGCTGTGCTACTCGAGGAGAACCGTCTCTGGGCTTCTACGTGTGTTGCACGCTATCAGCAAGCCCTGTGTCGCTATCATAGCTGCAGGGTTCATGCCCGGTGTTTTGAGGAAGGCGACCTTGTCCAAAGGCGCGTTCAGTCCGCCGGGTACAAACAAGTTGACGCCAAAGTGGGAAGGCCATTACCGGGTAGTACGAGTCACCAGACCTGGCGCAGACCGTCTGGAGAGCGGAGATGGCATTCAATTGCAAAGCTCATGGAATATTGAGCATCTCCGCAAGTTCTACGTGTAAGGCGCGGCTGTCGAGCCCTGCCCGGCAGCCACCCTTTTGTACAGGCCTTGCCTCAGCTGCATGTAACCCATTGTACAAAGCTAGGCGATGACCCTGAGAAATAGAGAAATAGACGAAGCACTGGGGGCCCCCGACCAAGTTGCATGCATGAATGAGCATTCCAAGAGCATTGCATAAGCATTTCATGAGCATTTGCATGTGCATGTAGATAGGATCACATCTTGCATCATTCTCATCTGCACGAAGCTCCAGGTTGCTACTGTGAACTTGGATTATACAAGGAGTTGGGGAGATGGACCAGCAGTGTGATCCCCAGCAAGCCAAACAGATAAGTTCTACCTCTTGTCCATAAGTGCTCTGTAAGCTGAAACTTGTGCATGAGAAAACCTCGCCGCTCTTTGAAGCCTAGGTGCTCCCATTTTTGGCTCGAACTTTGCTTCGGCCTGGTTGGTCGCAATGGCCATTGATGAAAAGGGGTTGGCGGGGGATGCTCCCTTTATATTTTTTGCCCGGTAGACTCCGGTCCCCAGCAACAATAGAAAAAGGGTACTGGCAGAATAGTCTATCGAGAAAGACCCGTTTATTTAAACTAAAGAGGCATCCTTCCTCTGCATGGACATACACATGCACGAGTTCCCGGCAGGGCCCATCTTTTTCATTAATATGCTGATCATACAAGTACAAGCCTTACACAAAACAAACATGGACTCGAGAGATTACATTATTTGAATGAAAATTTGGCAAGTTCCTACATATTTAAGATTGAAAAAGATAAGTGCCCTGTAATCCTCTTTTTGTTTTCCCTCCACTAGGCACTATCGTGGAAGGAGGAAAAGATGAGAAAGGCAAGAAAGCAGGAGCCCTTCCTGGTCATGTCACGGCCTGCCTGGCGCGACCTGACAAGACCGGGAGTGGCGAGGCTGCGAAGCAGGAGCACAGGACCAGAGCAGCGTTCCCCTGGTCGCCACCTCCAGGACCAGCAGGAAGCCCCAGCTTGAGCCCCGGTGGAGTCATCAACCAAAGCTCAACCGGAAGACTATTGGAAGGGAGGCAAAGCCACCAAGGGAACATCCCTCCCTGGCTATTACCCAAAGAGGTCAGCGATGATGGTGCCGGCGAGGTATGTGAAGAACGGAAAGACGAGGAGACAGGTCGTTGGTCGGAGGCGAAGGCATCCACGCCATCGTACTCCGACCTGCCCCTCCACCATCCCCCTTCTCCATCTTCCCTGTTTCGTCTGCATCATCATCACTCCGGAAGAGCACTAGGACTCCAGCCCGGTGCCTTCTCCGGAGAGACGATGAGCAACCAAGACGGACAAGGGGCTCGAAGCGCGTCGTTCCCCACTTTGGCAGGCAACAAGGCGTGCCTCTCATCGACATGATCCCCAGGACCTCTGGGAGGGGCAGTGCCGGGATTACCAACGATCCCCAGCCCTACCTCTCAGACAAGATCCGAAGATGCCGAGGACCAGATCACCCGGCCCACAAGCAGCAGTAGCCTAGAATTGGGCACCACACTAATCAACAGGTAGCCAACCGTGGCGGAAGAAGCAAGAGATTCCCCACAATGGGGGAGCTTGATATCTCCCGCCCCATGGGGGAGCTTGATATCTCCCGCCCCATGCCTTCTCCTAACATGGACCAGGCTTACTCCTCGCGCACCAGCACCGACGTTTGGTGACGCGGGCCTCGAATAGGAGCCCGGGGTGACCCCATGCTCTTCTCTTCGACATCACCAACGGGAAGCAGAAAATAGTGGAGGAAGGGGGGCGCAAGGATGGATTGCTCAGCCCTCCCTTTACTCCTCCTTTTATAGGCGGGCCGAGGAGGGGAGCCGCTCCCCCACGAGTGACCACCGTCCTCCTCCGCCAATTCAAGAAGACCGAGCCCTCGCTCTAATGCTCTCCCGCGCCACGCGCCTCCGTTACCTACCCCACGCGATGCATGCAGCATACGTGGATGAGGATAAGGGTGTGGTGGGAAGAGGGCAGTTTCTACCTAGTGCGTTGACGTCATTCACGGGCCCCTACAATAGCAGCCCCACCACCATTCTCTTTACACGACACGCAAAGAAATCAGAAACTGGCCCAGGCTCAAGATTAATGAAGAAATAAAGAAGACCCCAAGAGACCAGCCTCTTCGGCGCCCCTGCCTATGCACTTATTAGGGCCTACCCGATGACGCTCGGCAGCGCGATCAGGGTAGGCCCGGGGGCTTCTGTCGGTGCAACAAACCCTGGGTCTGTTGCCCAGACTATGCACAGGCGCGGGAACAAGATTATGGCACCAGGCCATGCTAGAGTATATGAGACCAAGACCTTCGAAGGACCAACATGCAAATGAAGAGGACCAAGGTCAAGCCAGAGAAGTAAGATACCACCAGGAGAAAAACCTCCCTTCCCGGGCAGACGAGCTTGGCGAGGGCGGGGTCTCCCCCGAAAGAAAACATCCAAGACGTCCTGGCAGGGCCTGCCGGGACTCATGAAGGCCAAAACCACCTCACCCAACCACTCCGCCACAACCCACGTCGTCAATCAATGTGGTGTCAAGCCGCAAAGTCATTAAGTGGAAGCCATTCGCCACATGGCAGCCTCTTTCTACAGGAAATACCTACAGACGACACCCGTCCTGCGACATGTCAAGCGAGAAGGAGTGAAGCTTGCAAAATAGCCCTGCAAGGCTTGCCGGGCAAGAAACGATGTGACATTGAGTGGCACATTTAATGCACTCTATCATCCTGCATTGTTAGGTATGATAGCACTATTTGCTATCTTATCAGTGCATAATGACTAATTTGCCATTGTGGTGACCCCTTAATCTATAAAAGGAGGCCGTGGCAATCGTAGAAAGGGGTTAGAAGGTTGGATACCCACACAATCATATGCGCGTCTCCACTATCGTCCATAGGCAACCCATGTTGGGCAAGTGTACTGCGCTCTACCACCATTCTTCCACCATCAATCCACCAAAGCAGGAGTAGAGTTTTACGCCTCACGGCGGCATGAACCTGGGTAAAATTGCCCATGTGATTTCTGCCGTGCTGCCCCACGCTCTTGTGCTCTTTGTGCGCCATGACACCCCCTGCCGAACCAGCACAGGACGCTTGGTCCCATAGGTGGCCATGGTTTCCCATGACATAACCCCGTCGTTTGGGCTATTGTGTGTATTGGTTTGCAAGGTGAATTCTTTTATGGGAGAGAACCAAATCGTGAAGCAACCGTGGAATAATTGAAGATGCTGCAATACAATGCCCATGCTTGCGATGTCCTCTTAAATGGATTGTGCCCCGAAGAATTCAACAAAACCAGCCGTCTTGAGAATGCAAAGGAAATTTGGGATACTTTGATTGATATGCACGAAGGTACTGAGTTCATCAAGGAATCCAAATTGGATGTACTTGAAAGTCAACTTGACAAGTTTAAAATGAAGGATGGTGAAGGTATCACTGAAATGTACTCTAGGCTTGCTCTCATCCCAAATGAGATTGCCAGTTTAGGAAGTGAAGAGATGACCGACAGATTCATCATCAAGAATATCCTAAGAGCCTTGGACGGAAAATATGATACCATGTGCACATTGATCCAAATGATGCCCAATTATAAAGATCTCAAGCCAACATAAGTTATTAGAAGAGTTGTTGCTCATGAGATGTCACTCAAGGATAAGGAAGAACTTCACAGCAAGTCTAGTGGTGCTTATAAAGCTTCATGTGATGATCCTGCCACATCAAGTGAATAACAAGTCCTCAATGAAGAATTGAGCTTAATGGTGAAGAAATTCAACAAATTCTACAAGAGTAGAAGCAAGAGAGAAGCTCCAAGTCAAGATCCTACCATGACAAAAGGTCTTCTAGTGATGATCGAAAATGCTACAATTGTGGAGGACCCGAACACTACTCCAATGAGTGTACCACTCCCTAGAAAAGAAAGAAGACTCACCTAAAAGGAGAAGTAGAAGAGATGAATCACCTCCTAGAGAGAGAATGAGTAGAGATGATTGTTATGAACGAACACCCTCTCACAGAAGTAAGGATTCGGAAAGGAAGGACAAGTCATTAAGGACCTATACAAAACAAAGACATAAAGCTCATGTTGGTGAATGGGTATCCGGTTCCGACTCTAACAACCACTCCGAGAGAAGTTATCACTCCGACTCTGAATGTACTCAAGATGAAGGTGTTGCCGGTCTTGCACTTGTGTCAACCAACTCCTACGACGTATTTGACTCACCAAATGAAGGAATTGGAAGATGCTTCATTGGTAAAGGCCCTAAGGTATTGTAGGTTCAAAAGTATGTCTAGAGGGCGGTGATTAGACTACTTGACCAAATAAAAACTTAGCCTTTTCCCCATTTTAATTCTTGGAAGATTTTAGCAACTTAGCACAAGTCAAGCATTGACAATACAATTCAAGCAAGCATGCAAAGAGTCTACGAGCAGCGGAAAGTAAAGCATGCAACTTGCAAGAAAGTAATTGGGAGGAGTTTGGAGGGAGCAAATGCAATGTTGACACAGAGATTTTTGGTGTGGTTCCGATAGGTGGTGCTATCGTACATCCACATTGATGGAGACTTCAACCCACGAAGGGTAATGTCTGCACGAGTCCATGGAGGGCTCCACCCATGAAGGGTCCACGAAGAAGCAACCTTGTCTATCCCACCAATGCCATCGCCCACGATGGACTTGCCTCACTTGGATAGATCTTCACGAAGTAGGAGATCTCCTTGACCTTACAAACTCCTTGGTTCAACTCCACAATCTTAACGGTGGATCCCAAGTGACACCTAACCTATCTATGAGACAACACTCTCCAAAATGTAATAGGTGGTGTGTTGACGATGAACTCCTTGCTCTTGTGCTTCAAATGATAGTCTCCCCAACACTCAACTCTCTCTCACAGATTTGGCTATGGTGGAAAGATGATTTGAGTGGAATGCAACTTGGGGAAGGCTAGAGATCAATATTCTTGTGTTTGGAATGGAATGTATTGGTCTCAACACATGAGTAGGGGGTTCTCTCTCAGAAAATGAATGGTGGAAGTGTAGGCACGTTCTGATAGCTCTCTCCACGAATGAAGAATGGGTGAAGGGGTATATATAGCCTCCACACAAAATCTAACCGGTACACACATATTCACAAACCCAGTGAGACCGAATGGTAAAACTCGGTCAGAACGATTCAGGTCAAAATATTAGGCTTTTTGGTGGGACTGATATGATCAACTCGGTGGGACCGATGTGCTAGGGTTAGGGCATAACGTAATCTCGGTAAGACCAATCACATGAACTCGGTGGGACCGATTTCAGTAATAGGCACATAGAGAGTTGGTCATGCAAACTTGGTGGGACCGAAATGTTATGAAAAGGAAACAGGGAGTTTGCATTGCGAACTCGGTGGGACCGAAATGTTATGAAAAGGAAACAGGGAGTTTGCATTGCCAACTCGGTGGGACCGATCACTCATTTTGGTGAGAACGAAACATTATGAAGGGAAACAGGGAGTTTGCAATCCCATCTCGGTGAGACCAAGATCCCTATCGGTGAAACCAAATTGACTAGGGTTTGTGGCAGTGGCTATGTCAAATGAACTCGGTGGCGCAGGATATATCAAATTGGTGGGGCCGAGTTCGACTTTTAGGTTTAGGACATATGTGGAAATGAGAAAGTGGTTGAGGGTTTTGGAGCATATCACTAAGCATTTTGAGCAAGTAAGCCATTAAGCAACACCACATCCACTTTTAATAGTATTGGCTTTCCTATGGACTCAATTTGATCTTGGATCACTAAAAAGAAAATGTAGAGTCTTGAGCTTGTTGTCAATATGTGTCCTTAGCATTTTGAGGGGTCCACATCTCTAATCCATGCCATGCCAATCACTGAACTTTCTGAAATGATCATCTTCAAAGAGCATTAGTTCAACGAGCTATTTGTTGTTAAGAATTACCAAAACAACCCAGGGATTAGTTGCACTTTCAATCTCCCCCTTTTTGGTAATTGATGGTAGCATATAGATCAAAGCTTCGACAAATGATAATAAGACTGAAATACATCGTCGCTTTGAGAAGTATGTGATAAGTAAGAGCTCCCCCTAAATTTGTGCATTATTTAAGATTTGCTTTTGAATGCAAATGCACAACCAATTAGGATCATGGGTTACTCTTCCATGTCACATACATCTTGGTGGAGCGCTCAAAATGATAGAAATAGGAACAAGCACTCATCACCAAGGCAAAGGGAATGATCATACATAAAAGATAGAGAATATCATTATCCGAGCACAAGCATTAAGCATGATATGATCGAACACATGACCATACAAAGTATCTCACACACATAAACATAAAGTATCAACCAAGCAAGCAAGCAAATAAGTAGCAACATAAGAAAAGCTCTCTCTCCCTCGAAGCCTATGATCTATACACTTTCTCCCCCTTTGGCAACAAGTTACCAAATAGCTTGAAAATGCATAGTGCTATGCGGCTCTCTAAGCTTGATCTTCAGGAGGTGGTGTTGAGAGGACTCCAAGGATGAAAGCATCTGTTGAAGTTGATAGAGCTGGTGAAGTTGCCACCAGAGGGGCAACTGGAGCTGTGGCTGGAGGTGCTGATGCTGTAGCTCTAGTGTCTGGCACTGGCAGTGCTGCAGACATCTGTGCCCTAGGCACTCTCTGAAACACTTCTTTAGTTGCTTTCCCCTTCCTCTCCTCTACTTCTTCCTGGAGCTGCTCAACTGTTGTTTGAATTTCTGCCAACTTCAAGTCAAGATCATAGAACTTTGTTTCAATGATCCTCTCCATGCTTGCTTGGTTCTGAGTCAAGGTGGCCAATCGTTTCTCAATCCTCAAGGTAGCTTGAATGAGATATCCAAGTTGGTCTTGCTTTGACTTGAGGAACACTTGTGAAGCTTCTTCAACACTTGGCATCTTTGTTGCCTTCTCAGCTTTTGCTTTCGGCCTCTTCTCTTGAGCTTCCATAGATGTGGGATCTTCAACATTCATGACAACAGTGTTGTCCTCAAAATCAGGCCTCAAGGGAAGATGCTATTTGTCCAATAAGTAGACACCTTTGCTCATCTTGGAATTTATCAACATCTATATGTGTGGAGCATACCCACATGAGCTCTTCTGGTCAGCGACTGTTCTCTTAATGGTCTCAGCAATCAAACTCATAACTTTGAACTTCTGGGGCATATCAAAGAGCTGAAGAAAATTGATGGAATGGCCTCTGATCATCCCGTGATCTCCTGATTTGGGCAACAAGGTGTGCCTCAAAATAGTGTTCATTGTGTCCAATCCAGACATCAAGTAGTACACTGAGCCTAGCTTGTGTGTCTTCAAGGCATTGTCAGGTATCTCCTTGTACATGTTGGCCATGGAGTTGTCATCCTTCTTCTTCTTAGCATAGACATCAATGTCTTTCTCAGCTTCTTTGGGCGCATTTATGAGCTTGGCCCACTCATCAACAGATGATTGGTACCTTGTACCTTTAGACATCCAGACAATTTTTCCATCAGGATAGAAATGAGTTGTTGAATAGAATTACATAATGAGCTCATCATTCCACTTCATCAATTTCTGACCCACAAATTTGTCAACTCCATTGAGTTTGAAGCTTTCATGCACTCCTAGAAAATGATCTTCATTAGCATCAATATATTTCCAATCAAACCAATTCATGTCACACAGAATGGGATTCTTGTCAAGGAGTACAGTCTCATAGAAATCTTGCTATTCTTTGGTGTGAAACCTGTAGTCCACATCAGTTCTCCTCCTCACAACATAGGGATCTACTTGTCTCCACAGTCTGAGACCTGCATCCTTTCTCTCCTTCATGTTTTCTGCCACTGCATGATTGTCATCATGGTATGGTATCTTTGGCTATAATTTCCTGAGCACTTTGGCTTCACCTTCCTCTTCTTCAACCTCAGGCATTGGGGCCTTGTTCTTCTCTACAGTAGGAATGTTCCTTATGCTTCTCTTCGGTGCAAACTTGGAAGTTTGAGCTGGAGCTTTGGGGGCAATCTTGGGATTTGAAGGTGCATCCCCAGACTTCATGGCATCCCCCATCAGCTTTTGTGACTTGGGTGCTGGTGCAGCATCCTCTTCTTCCTCTTCCCCTACCGAATCTCTACTCATTGATGGATTTCCAAGCATTCTTGTAACTATTTTCCTGACCCTTTCTTTTCTTTCCTTGCCATCTCCATCTTCTCTGGGCTTAAGAGTGAATTCCATTGTCTCTTGTGTTGATGCCTTGGACTTTGACATTGGAACTCTCTTTGCTGGAGCCTTCTTGTTCTGACCTGGCTTTGTGGAAGCAGCAGCATATTCTTTCTTAAGCACTTTCTTCATTGAGGTGACTTCCTCAACTTCAAAATATTCATCCCCTGGATCTAAAGTTTTCTTCTTTCTCTGCCTAGTTGTTGCCTTTGGCAGGTTGCTTGGAGTGCTCCTTCTACCCTCATCATAGCTGCCAGAAGGACGAATGCCCTCATTCTGGTCCATCTACTCCTTAGACTTGTTCTGGCTATCACTCTGATCACACATACTGTCACTGCAAACTGAGATCTGACCCTGTGAATAGCTATAGATGAGATAGAGTGGATGAGCATCGCAAAGTTCAAAGTTTTTGTAAAAAGAATGGGTTAAAAACTTAGTTTTAGTTTTCCACAGAAAGCATTTCGGAGCTACCAGTTTGTAAAACTCGGTGACACCGAAGCAACTTTGGAGTAAAAACTAGTGAAATCGGTCAGACCGAGACATAGTTCGGTGACTCCAAGTTTGCTAGGGTTTCACAAAGTCCTGAACTCGGTCACACCGAGTTTCACCTTTCAGTCAGACCGAAAATTACAAGTGCAATGGCTTAAGCCAAATCAGTGAGACCAATTTCCACAATTTGGTCGGTCCGAGATGAGTTCAGCGGAAACCTAACCCTAAATTTTTGAATCAAAACTAATCTAAGGAAGTTTTCTCTGGATAGATTGATCTCATACTTGGTAAGAAACATGCCATTGTCTTTGTGCTAACAATCAGAGGTAAAAGATTGCACAAAGTGTCGAACTCATACCCTAACTTGGCGATGAGCTTGCTACGACAACAACGAAGGTGAAGATTTCCGTTGACGACGGTGGAGACCAACCACGGGAGGTCGCTAGCGACGAGAGGACGATCCGGAGACCCGAGACAGTAGAGAAGGACACGCGCAGTCAAAGAGGTTTTAGAGGAATTTCCAAAATTTGACCCGTCGGTATATATATCCTGTCCCTGTCGGTGTGACCGAGTGGAACAACTCGGTGGCACCGAGATGCAGAATCGCAAGCGGTTACTGCAACTCGGTGTGACTGAAAAGTTCTAATCGGTTCCATCGAGATTGAAAACTAGATCAACTCAGTGAACTCAGTATGACCGAAAAGGATGAATCGTTCAGACCAAAATGCACAGAGAGGTTTTGGAAGTTTAAGTCAATGGAAAATCGGTGACTCCGAGTGCTCCTCACCCGGAGGGTTCGAATTTGACTTGTTCAAACTTTGTGATGTAACGTGAATAGAGTTTGAGACGAGAAAAACATAGATAGCTAGAGGAAGTTCTTAGGCTTTCTTGTCCATCCATTTGGCAAAATAAAAAGAGCCAAACAATCAAAGCAACAAATGGATGTCGTCGAATGACAAAAGTATGCAATCAACATGCTCACACAATAAAATGACAAAATGAAATATGTGGCAAAGCATGCACAATCACTCTAGCATCTATCAAGCCATTAGCGGTGACTAGGTCATCTATATATGAGTATATTGACTTAGGAGTCAAATGAGAACATTTGATCATAGGTCATACTCATTGTTGAAGCACAAGTGGGGTTACCACTTTTACATAAAGCATTGTTGTGTTCACACCATTAGAGTTTCTTTGCCCAATTCTTAGAGTAAAGCTCCCCTAGATGTGATATCCTGTGATCCCTTTATAGTACTGTGAGCTTATCGCTCGTATTACAGGACAAGACGCATTTAATGCGTAGCTTAGGTGTCCTCTTGCTTTATCGGGGACGGGAACGAGGCCCGTCCCGTCTGTAGCCGCTCCTCCTCGCTTCGACACGAACCCTGGCCAGCGATGCATGCGGCGCCATGTAGGCAGGCGAGCAGCTGAGGTGGCGTGGTGGTGGAGCCATCACGAAGATCTGCATGGCGCCACGCAGGCATGTGCTGAGTTGGCCGGGAAGCTGCATGTTGCCACGCAGGTGCCTGCCCAGCTGGTTGGGCTGGCAGCTGCATGTGAACGGCGATGGAGACTTGGTTGGTGCGGGCCTGGTAGTGGCCCCGCTAACGCCCTTGGCAAGGGCCTTGCCGGGTGGCCCAGCAAGGGTCTTGTCATGGCGCGTTGTCGTCCCCGGCAAGGATCTTGTCGGGGGTCTTGTGGGTTTCCTCGGCAAGAATCTTGTCGAGGGTCGTTGCCTTCCAATCCTCATCTGATCTTGGATATTCTTTGTATTCACAAAGATCTGCATGCCACCATGGATGTGCCTCCCGAGCCCTGGCCCAACGTGGTTGATGGTGTTGGAGGCCGTGGGTTCGAAGGTGGCTCACTTCGCTGGTGTGGGCGAGCCGCCCCGGCAAGGGGCTTGCCGGGGCTGTTGAGGCTGCCCCAGCAAGGGTCTTACTGGGGAAACCTGATTCATCCATCTGCTCTGTGTGGTCTCGATCTTTGGCGTTGCGCTGATTGTCTTGTGCCTTCGGCTTCTCTCCGGCTCCCATCCTTTTCCCTGCTATGTGCGGCCATGGCGCGTGGCTCTGACTGCTCGTGCACAAGTAAAGGGGTCAAAAGGAGAGCCCCTACTTTTGTACACTGACAAAGGGATGAACTAACCTTTGGTTTTGTCGATGATGACTTCATGTAGAAGTTGAAGATGTGGATGCTCATTGTTTATGTAGATCATTTGGAGCAATACATTGGAGTGAGTTGCACTTTCAATACCAACATGGGTTAGTCCCACAAGGAACAAACAAGGATATTCGTAGATATAGAGTGAAGCCCACACATGATAATGTCCATGAAAGCATTAGATTACCTTCTCCCTTGTCTTACCAACAAGAGGGTTTGTAACTCCTTGAACTAGTGCAAGATATGGAAATTGTTTCCACTTGTCCTTGACAAAATTAATTTGAGTGAAGTATGTTGGCGGAGTCACCATCAAGAACTCTCTAGTTCTTCTTCTTTGGGATCCACATCATCTTGATGGGAGTCCTTGGGGATGTAGATGTACTTGATGAAGTAGAACTTGATGTAGTCTTGGGAAGCCACTTGACCAAGGCCTTTAGAGCATCTTCAAATGCATCAATCTCCTCTTGAAGCTTGTCCTTGACTTTTAGCTTGTGGTCTTTTGGTGGAAGATCATCTTGAGCTCGTGTTCCCTTGAAGGAAGTAGGATCATACTTCTCCTGTTGAGGAACAAACTTCGTCTTGGGGTATTGATCTTCTTCTCACTCAACTCCATTGGCATTGAACTTTCGTTCAAAACCAACACCTTGATTCTTCCGGTGCATTCCTTGCTTGTATACAATTTCCTCAAATTGCTTACTTCCAGCAAGGCTCTAGTAAACACCTTTATCTATAATTCCCTTCAATAAGCTATTTTCTTGCTGAAGTGTAACTTGGCTAAGAGAATCATTAGTGGAATCAAGAGAACTGCTAGAAGCAACGATATTGGATTTAGCATGATTATTGTTACTACTAGAAGAAGAATCTTCCTTACTCTTGTTGCTAGATTTTACTTGTGGCATGTAAGTAGACAAGAGTAAACGCTTGGCAATGTAAGAAGAACTTTTCTTCCGAATATCATCATTGATGGATTTTAAGAACCCATTTTCTTGCTCAAGATTGAGCTTCTCGAAGCGTAGCTTCTCATGAGTTTTTAAAAGTTCTCGATGATCTTCTAAAGTAGTTTCATGAGCTAACTTAAGAGTGTTTAGTTATTTAGTTAGACACTCAATCTCCTTCTTATCATTGTCATTCGTTTCATCTTGATTAGCATGATTAATAGCATTTTCATCATAGTATTCATCACTAGAGTTGTAAACAAGTAAATCATCATCACCTAGCAAAGCATCTTCATCACTATTGAAATCAACATACTCGGGTTGTGTTATGTTGGGGCCTTTAGCCATGAAGAATCTTCCAATTCCTTCATTTGGAGAATCAAATATGTCATAGGAGTTGGTTGACACAAGTGCTAGACCGGCAGCACCTTCATCTTGAGTATATTCAGAATCGGGGTGATAATTTCTCTCGGAGTAGTGGTCGGAGTCAGAGCCGGATACCCATTCACCAACATGAGCTTGATGTCTTCGTTTTGTGTAGCTCCCTGATGACTTGTCCTTCCTTTCTAAATCCTTGCTTACTCGAGAGGTTCTCCGTTCATAGCGATCATCTCTACTCCTTCTCTCCCTTGGAGGTGATTCTTCCCTTTTGCTTCTCCTTTTAGGTGAGTCTTCTCTTCTTTTGTATGGAGCCATACACTCATTGGAGTAGTGTCCGGGTCTTCCACAATTGTACCAAATTTTCTCACAACTAGAAGATCTTTTGTCATTGTAGGACCTTGACTTGGAACTTCTTTCCTTACTTCTACTCTTGTAGAATTTGTTGAAGTTCTTCACCATTAAGCTCAATTCTTCATTGTAGGCTTGTTTCTCACTTGATGATGCAGGAGCATCACATGAGGCTTTGTAAGCACCACTAGACTTGTTGTGAAGCTCTTCTTTATCCTTGAGTGACATCTCATGAGCAACAATTCTTCCAATGACTTCGGTTCGCTCGAGATCTTTGTAGTTTGGCATCATTTGGATCAAAGTGCACACGGTATTATATTTTCCATCCAAGGATCTCAAGATCTTCTTGATGATGAATTTGTCAGTCATCTCTTCACTTCCTAACCCGGCAATCTCATTTGTGATGAGAGCAAGCCTAGAGTACATTTCAGCGACACCTTCACCATCCTTCATTTTGAACTTGTCAAGTTGACTTTGAAGAACATCCAACTTGGATTCCTTGACAGAGTCGTTTCCTTCGTGCATATCAACCCAAGTATCCCAAATTTACTTTGCATTCTCAAGACGGCTGATTTTTTTGAATTCTTGCGTGCACAATCCGTTGAAGAGGATATGGCAAGCTTGATCATTGTATTGCAACATCTTAAATTCTTCCATGGTAGCTTCACGATTCGGTTCTTTCCCATCGAAGAATTCACCTTGCAAACCAATACACACAATAGCCCGAACGACGGGGTTATGTCCAAGAGTATGCATTTTCATCTTCTGTTTCCAACTAGCAAAATTAGTACCTGAAAGTGCAACTATCCCTAGGTGGTTTTGGTAATTCCTAACAACATATAGCTCATTGAGCTAACATCATTCCAAGATGAATATTTCAGGAAAAGCTCAATGAATGGTATGGCATGGATGAGAAAAGTGGATCCCTCAAAATGCTAAGGATAAAAGGATTGGCTCAAGCTCAAAAGCTCCAGACTCTACATTTTATATTTTAGTGATCCAAGATCACATTGAGTCTATAGGAAAAGCCAATACTATCAAGGAGGGATGAGGTGTTGCTTAATTAGTTTCTTGCTCTACAGTGCTTAGTGATATGCTCCAAAACCTTCAACTACTTTCTCATATCCACATATGACCTAAACCAAAAGTCAAACTTGGCCCCAATGATTCTTTCTATACGGCGCCACCGAGTTCAGATGTCATAGCCACTGCCACAAACCCTAGGCAAATCGGTCTCACTGATAGGGATCTCGGACTCACCGAGATGGGGTTGTAATCTCTTTGTTTCCCTTCGTAATGTTTTGGTTCCACCGAAATGAGCGATCGGTCCCACCGAGATTGCAATATAAACTCCCTGTTTCCTTTTCGTAACATTTCGGTCTCACCGAAATGAGCGAACCGGTCCCATCGAGTTTACCTGACCAACTCTATGGTTAGCTTATTACCAAAATCGGTCTCATCGAGTTTGTGTAATCAGTCTCACCGAGATTACGTTATGCCCTAACCCTAATCACATCGGCCTTACCGAGTTGCATGTCAGTCCCACCGAAAATCCTAACGGTCACTAGATTTGCTGAATCGGTCTGACCGAGTTTACCAACTCGGTCTCACAGAGTTTAGCAAGTTGTGTGTAACGGTTAGATTTTGTGTGGAGGCTATATATACCCCTCCACCTCCTCTTCATTCGTGGAGAGAGCCATCAGAACAAACCTACACTTCCAACTTGCTGTTTCTGAGAAGGAACCACCTACTCATGTGTTGAGGCCAAGATATTCCATTCCTACCATATGAATCTTGATCTCTAGCCTTCCCCAAGTTGCTTTCCACTCTAACCTTCTTTCCACCAAATCCAAATCCTGTGAGAGAGAGTTGAGTGTTGGGGAGACTATCATTTGAAGCACAAGAGCAAGGAGTTCATCATCAACACACCATTTGTTACTTCTTGGAGAGTGGTGTCTCCTAGATTGGTTAGGTGTCACTTGGGAGCCTCCGACAAGATTGTGGAGTTGAACCAAAGAGTTTGTAAGGGCAAGGAGATCACCTACTTCGTGAAGATCTACCGCTAGTGAGGCAAGTCCTTCGTGGGCGACGACCATGGTGGGATAGACAAGGTTGATTCTTCGTGGACCCTTCGTGGGTGGATCCCTCCATGGACTCGCGCAACCGTTACCCTTCGTGGGTTGAAGTCTCCATCAACGTGGATGTACGATAGCACCACCTATCGGAACCACGGCTCAAAAATTACCGTGTCTCCAAATTGCGTTTGAATCCTCCAAACCCTTCCCTTTACATTCTTGAAAGTTGCATGCTTTACTTTCCGCTGCTCATATACTCTTTGCATGCTTGCTTGAATTGTGTTAAGACTAGTTGACCGGTTGCGCCAAATGGCGCAGAGACCCGCTAAAGCCATGTTGTCGATGAAAATAGTTTTATTTTGCAAGGACTAATTTGATATTGGTAGTAGAAAACCCATCTGTTAATTCATGCTATATTGAAAATATGTTTATCACATTGAGAAATCTGAGTTTGAAAAAAAATCATATTTGTATAACATGCATAGACCAGTTAAGGAAGCACTTTTTTAGTTGCAATTATGGATATCATGCTGAAATATCTGAGTTTGAAGAGAAAACATATTTGTATAAGAACATTACATGATAGAATGACCCAGTGGCAACATGAGTGCTAAATTTTACTCCCTCCGTTCCTAAATATAAGTCTTTTTAGACATTTCAACTGGACTACAACATAAGGATGTATGCAGACATATTTTAGAGTGTAGTCACTTGTGAAATCTCTAGAAAGACTTATATTTAGGAACGAAGGGAGTAGTTACAAATTTGTAGGTTTGGGCATCCTTCTCATTTTTCTAAGTTTTGAAATTGCAATATATTGGTATGCTTTCCTGATTCTTGATTATATACATAGCTGACATGAAGTAACAAATTAACACCTTAGCTGGTCTAACAAAAGGGAAATTGTAAACCACATTCTTCGGTCTATACTTCCCATGCCTCAGCTATAAAACATTTTTGCCTTTTTTTTCTGAAGCGTGGTATTTCAGCAGTCAGACCGATGTAGTACTCACTAAAAGTGTTGTTACAGGAGTTTTGCATGTGATCAGGATCATCACTGTACATTCTTGCAGGAATTGTGCGGGGCAACATGACCGTAAATGTTGACCCTTCATTCTCTTTGCTAAGAAGTGAGAGTACCACCCATCAAGCTCACCTAATTCATCATGAAAAATCAAATAGGTGTTACACACTTTTTACACATATGAAGGCAAAAACACCTTAATCCTAGTGCTGTTTTCTAGATGGACCAGGGATTTGAACTGAACAAATTCATACTGCTTGTAGACTGCAAGACCAAGCCTTTTCCCACCATATTTTGTTATATGATCATCATTGCGGTCCATATATCTCGTGAACAGAAACGGTAATGACTCATCTGCAGATGGATCATAAGCCGAAAGAACCAGCAAATATGAATTAGAAGCATATTCCAGAAACTATAAAAATGCACCAGTTCTCTGTACCACAACAAGGCTGCCTGAATCTCCGATTTGTAGGACATGTATTGTTTGATATCGAAGAGAGAAAATGAAAACCAGATCCTCATACAATTGAGTTGGCACTTGGCGACCTGCGACCTTGGCTTTCCATAGAACCAGTTTCTCATGCAACTGCCTTTGATATTAGAAGTTAAAGGAATATGAATTAGGAAATAAAAAAAATAAGAAATTTGGTCATGCAAGATAGTTATCACTCAACTCAGAATTACCTATGGTCAGCAGTAGAAAGGGAGGCATCCAAAAGATATAGCATTTAACTTTGATATTAAGAAGTATGATGCAAAGCAACACTTCAGGTTGAGCTAATAAGAATTTTGATACTTGCTTTGATATTTAACTTTCAAGGGGATTAGCACACTTCAGGCTTATAAGAATTTGCAGGTAATCCAGTTTGTTGTTTGTCAGTTCTGTATTGAATACATTGAGTATTAAAATCAACCCTACCAAATAGATGATTTGAATCTGTTTTTCCTTTTTCAGTTAGTCAGATGATTCTCTGAGACTGGTTAATTTGTATGCCTATGTTGATAATAATGAAACTTCTCCCAATAGAAACTAAAAGTGAAACAAATGCAAGTGCACTACAGCTACCTGCCTAGGATAGTGAGGGTCTATTGTCTCTTAGAACACTCGGTACATGTGATACCTTTGTCAAACAGATGATACACACAACGAGTATCTTTTCATCATTACTGGCCAAAAGAGGTACTACAACATGCAGTAGAAGCAGAACCAATGAGGCAATGACCATGAAAAGTAAGGTTAAATACACCAAGCAGAAACAAAAGTAACAATGATACATAAAGAGAAATTATTTGTACAACAAGATATCTGGAAGGATCTTTTGCCAACAAAACATTTATGCATTGGTTCACTTCATTTGAAGTCTGCATACCCAGAAAGAATATTAAGCTAAGAAAACAACAAACTGAACAAAGAACAAATCTAATGACAATTTAAAGGCTATAGCTTTGCTACCACATCTTTGGCCACATGCAGAAGTTTTTCAAGAACAGGCTCAATAGATTCTTCCATAGCATTTTCCTGAGAGCGAAATAATCATCACTATCAAAAAATTAAGAGTTAATTACACCCGCGGTACAACAACTTGCACAAATTTAACAGCTTTATACATAATTCTGAAAAGTCCAGAAAAATCATACGCTAACTTGTCTGGTGTAACAAATGACTACAAAGTTCACCCGCACGAGCCATGTGGCATGCCACGTCCACACAAGCCACTCGCCTGCATGTGTATATATGCGGAAAACTTCCTACGGTCTTTGAAAATAGCACGTCGAGGTTTTAGACAGATGGCTCGAAGTTAAATAAGTACAGAGTTCATTCAAGTTCAGTACAATGTATAGAGACAGTGAACAAAGTTCAGTCTAAGAAAAATCGAAGATCAGTCCCATTAACGCTGCTGCTGTACACACACACTCATACAGATTCATGTTTCAGAAGGATTCAGTACAATCCAGGTCTCAGTCAACATAAATTCAGGTAAGCATCAAAGTTCAGTCCTACTAACACTGCTGCCGCATACGTACATTCAGACGGATCTAGTACAAACAGGCTCCGCAATTCAGATACGTACATTTCTGGTATATATAGGCTAGCATTTTTAATATATAAAACAGAGTGCTTTCGTATGAAATGCATATGCACAGCACTAACATCCGACTATTCATATAAATTCAGAAAACTTAATCTTCAGTACATAAACGCATACAATATATGCATCACACTTTCTAGTAGCAATGTCACGCAGAAAATCATTATTGTCAATCTTCTGTACATAAGCACAAAATCATTACAAATTATGGAATTATAATCATCAGTGCATAAACAAAAACGCCAGTACTGGCAGCAGACATGTTCATCTGCATCATCTTGTGGTCCTTCTTTATCATCAAGATAATATCCATACAAATAACCTTTTTAAACATTTGGAGACGGGACATATAGCTCTGGGGCACACCACAGATTCTTGCTCATTCAGATAAAGGGCTTTTGCTGACTTGCACTATTATAATGGGATAGATAGATCATTCACTATGTGTTTGGAAAAGAGCAGCTATTTTGCGGGCAAAAGAATAAGAAATTAAGCAGAAACCTTTCTCGCGGAGTTCTGACGTGGTGAACTCCTTCCATAGATCCTACGGACAAAGATGAACACAAAGCTCTGTCGGTCCAGGAAACAGGCAGAGATCGGATTAAATGTGAGTAATTCAAAACAAACCAAGATCTTAGGCGACCGCGAGCACTCACCTCGGTCTTGTCGAGCTTGCCCTCATTCAGAACCTGGAAAACGGAGAACCCAGTGGGCGTCTCAAACAGCACCAACATCTCCAACCAAACAGCAACCCAACCCACCTGGATCGCTAGCACAGCCACACAACCAAATCAACTCAAAGACCAAAAAAATCAGAAAACAAAGTAGGGTGCCAGTGGCTGGGACGTTCCTTGTTCGTCCAGGTACACCTCGGTCAAACTAAAAAAACATGATAGGAGTAAGCCATTGCCCAGCAAACTTAACTCGAGGGAGAGATTAGAACAGCTCCGTGCAAAGGTAAAAAAGATAAAACAAGAACAGTGTCAGTCATGAACAGAGAGCGTCAAGGAATAGATAGACCAGCATGGAAGAGACCTTCACACAAAATAAATAACTCACCCACGTACATTTGCTTCCCACAATACCTGCAAACTGAAGGAACGCAAACAACAGATGGAAATATGGGGAGAAGAGAGTGAGCAAGAGGGGATCTGGAGGTAGGAGGAGAAACCAACCACGGCCCACGGGGCTCGTCAGCTAGATTCGGGCGTCGAGTTTGTGCCGAGGGCCAACGTCCCAGCCGCCGCCCATACGCCGGCCGAGCGAGTACCAGGGGCGAGGTAGCAGGAGTGGCGACGAGAGAGGAGATGAAAGCCCCACCATTCTTCCCCTGCTGCTCCTTGCGCCCCACGCCGACCTCTTCTCCGTCCCGCAATGCGTGCGGCGCCTAGAGCTCGGGGCTCGCTGCTCCCCGACCGGCGGCCTCCCGGCCCTCCCCTGCTCCTCCACCCTAGTGAGAAAACTCTACCTCATCGTGGCTTGTTGACACCGTGCTCCCCGTCGGCTGTGCTCCCCGCACGGGGGCTCACCAACGGGCGTCCCATGGCTCGCGGTGGCGGCGGGACCCTGACCTCTTGCGCGACACCCCGGCAGTGGTATGACCTCGCAGACGGAGGCTTCCGGGAGGAGAGAGGGGTGCCGGGCGCGGCGGCTGCGCGGATTGGGAGAAAGAAGCCCAGGATTTGTGTGGGGATTGAACGCGGCGTGGGACAAGGGCATGGGACGCACGTCCCTATGCACGTCGCGCACGGTGCAGGGCGATTTTTTATCTCCCGCTAGATGACCTGTCCAATAGACACGTGAAGAAAACAAGCCCACCTACCGCTGTGCGGGACCAACAGACAATGAGACCCACCCGTCATAGTGCAGGGGCGGGTGCCTACGCGTCAGTCAATCCCCTCTCTCCCCTCTAGCCAATCCGAGACGAGACAAAACCAGTGGATCTGCACGCGAAAGAAAACAGCAACCCATGGATTTCTGGGACCAGGATCCAACGCGGACCACCCGTCATTGTGGGTACAGGTAGTGGCAGGTGTGCAAATATTATACGATCTGCTCGCACCAACAGTTGACAATGCACCCACGACGCGCGGCACGCGCGAAGACGCTGTCCCGGCACCCGAAAACGGGTCATCCAGCCAATCAGGTAAGAGGCCGCGCCACAGGTCATCCTGCGCTGTGAACTCACCGCGGGGTGAAAATGAGAACCGAAAATTTCAGCGAAGATCCAACGTCAACCAAGACAAAAAAGACCGGTTTGACCAAGATCTGACGGACGAAATCGAAGCAAATCGAGGGAGCTTCTTGGAGACGAGTTGGGCAGCCTTCTTATAGGTTTTAAATTGCTTGACTTGTGCTAAGATAGCTAAAAACAGCCAAAGACTAAAATTAGGAAAAGGACAAGTTTTTATTTGGTCAAGTAGTCTAATCACCCCCCATCTAGACATACTTTCGATCCTACAAGTGGTATCAGAGATTTGGTCTTCATTTGTTTTGATTTTTCATAGATTTTGGTGGTCATAGCCTTGGTTTCACAACCTAGTAGAGTATGGCCTCTCGCGAGGAAAATTATCACCGTAGAGGTCCTTACTTTGATGGGACTAATTTTGCTAGTTGGAAACATAAGATGAAAATGCATATTCTTGAACCTAACCCCGCCGTTTGGGCTATTGTGTGTATTGGCTTGCAAGGTGAATTCTTTGATGCGAAAGAACCAAACCGTGAAGCTAGTGCGGAAGAGTTGAAGATGCTGCAATACAACGCTCAAGCTTGTGATATCCTCTTCAATGAATTGTGGCCCGAAGAATTCAACAAAATAAGCCATCTTGAGAATGCAAAGGAAATTTAGGACACTTTGATTGATATGCATGAAGGTACCGACGCCGTCAAGGAATCCAAGTTGGATGTGCTCCAAAGTCAGCTTGACAAGTTCAAAAAAAAGGATGGTGAAGGTGTCGCTGAAATGTACTCTAGGCTTGCTCTTATCACAAATGAGATTGCGGGCTTAGGAAGTGAAGAGATGACCGACAAATTCATCATCAAGAAGATCCTAAGAGCTTTGGACGGAAAATATGATACCGTGTGCACATTGATCCAAATGATGCCCAATTACAAAGATCTCAAGCCAACGGAAGTCATTGGAAGAATTATTGCTCATGAGATGTCACTTAAGGATAAGAAGGAACTTCACAACAAGTCAAGTGGTGCTTACAAAGCCTCATGTGAAGCCCCCACATCATCAAGTGAGAAACAAACCTTCAATTAAGAATTGAGCTTAATGGTGAAGAACTTCAACAAGTTCTACAAGACTAGAAGGAAAGAAAGAAGTTCCAAGTCAAGGTCCTACAATGACAAAAGATCTTCTAGTCGAGAGCGCAATTGCTACAATTATGGGAGACCCGGACACTATTCCAAAGAGTGTATGGCACCCCACAAAAGAAGAGAAGAATCACCCAAGAGGAGAAGTAGAAGAGAAGAATCACCACCAAGAGAGAGAGGAGGAGTAGAGATGATCGTTATGAACGAAGAACATTCCGGAAAAGCAAGGATTCAGAAAGGAAGGACAAGTCATCAAGGAGCTACACAAAACGAAGACATCAAGCTCATGTTGGTGAATGGGTATCCGGCTCCGACTCCGACAATCACTCGGAGAGAAGCTATCACTCCGACTCCGAATATACTCAAGATGAAGGTGTTGTCGGTCTAGCACTTGTGTCAACCAACTGCTACGACATATTTGATTCACCAAATGAAGGACTTGGAAGATGGTTCATGGCTAAAGGCCCAAAGGTAACACACCCCGAGTATGTTGATTTCAATAGTGATGAAGATGACTTGCTAGGTGGTGATGATCTACTTGTTGCCAACTCTAGTGATGAATACTATGATGAAACGTCAAATAATCATGCTAATCAAGATAAAACGAATGATAGTGATAAGGAGAAGATTGAGCTTCTAACTAAAGAACTAGGCAATCTTAAGTTAGCTCATGAAACTATTTTAGAAGATCGTCGAGAACTTTTAAGGACTCATGAGAAGTTACGCTTTGAAAAGCTCAATCTTGAGCAAGAGCATGAGTTCTTAAAGGCAATCAATGATGATCTCCGTAAGAAAAGTTCTTCTTACATTGCCAAGCGTTTACTCTTATATACTTACATGCCTCAAGTCAAGTCCACTAACAAGAACAAGAAGGATTCTTCCTCTAGTAGTAACAATAATCATGCTAAATCAAATGTTGTTGCTTCTAGTAGTTCTCTTGATTCCACTAATGATTCTCTTGGCCAAGTTACACTTGAGCAAGAAAATAGCTTATTGAAGGGAATTATAGAGAAAGGTGTTTACAAAAGCCTTGCCGGGAGTAAGTAATTTGAGGAAATTGTACGCAAGCAAGGAAGGCACCGGAAGAACCAAGGTGTTGGTTTTGAATGATAGTTCAATGCCAATGGAGTTGAGTGGAAAGAAGATCAATACCCCAAGACGAAGTTTGTTCCTCAACAAGAGAAGTATGATCCTACTTCCTTCAAAGGGACACAAGCTCAAGATGATCTTCCACCACAAGACCACAAGCAAAAAGGCAAGGACAAGCTTTAAGAGGAAATTGATGCATTTCAAGAAGCTCCTAAGGCCTTGGTCAAGTGGGTTCCCAAGACTACGTCAAGTTCTACTTCATCAAGTACGACTACAACTCCAAGGATTCCCATCAAGATGATGTGGATCCCAAAGAAGAAGAACTAGAGAGTTCTTGAGGGTGACTCCGCCAACATATTTCACTCATATCATTTTGGAAACAACAAGTGCAATCAATTTCCACATCTTGCACTAGTTCAAGGAGTCACAAACACTACTAGGGAAAAGGCTAGCAGCAGCGCGGGTTTTTAGGCTAGCAGCAGCGCGGGTGGCCGCGCTACTAATAAGGCGCTACAGCTAACTCATAGTAGTAGCGCGGTCCTAACCCGCGCTACTACTGTTGACGATATCAGCAGCACTTTTTGGGAACGCGCTACTATTAACTAGCTGTAGCGATTTCGCCATCCCTCGCTGCTGCTATATCTTTCATCATTTTCCCATTCCAGTTCTCCTTTCAGATACTAGATACTAGGTACTGCTAGTAGATATCAAATTCATAAACCATTACTAGGTACGGTAGTACTCCCTTCGTTCCAAATTACTCGTCGTGGTTTTAGTTCAAACCACGACGAGTAATTTGGAACGAAGGGAGTACTAGATAACAATTTCATGCATAGCCAACATGCATCCTCAAGCAGTACAAGGTCATATCAACGGCCATCATCATATGTAGTTCTAGATGATATCGACGACGATCATCATATGTAGTTCTAGATGATATAGCCACACACACATATGTAGTTCTAGATGATATAGCCACACACACATATGTAGTTCTAGATGATATAGCCACACACACATATGTAGTTCTAGATGATATCGAAGACAATCATCATCCTCAAGCCTGGGCGGTTGGTGTTCCTGATAGTAATTAGGATGGCCTGTCCAACACGAAGATTCTTGCCATCGAGGAATTTCTTCCACCCAATCGAGTTTAAATGTGTGCGACCGTCCGTGTCCATGCGGTAAGTACAGGTTGTGACGGAGCCCCTTGCAGTAAGGCGTAGTCCAGCTGAGCCTTCTTCATCAGGCTCGATACCATAACTCACAGATATGCTCTTTGCCAATTTCTGAATAAGAAAAACATATCAATTAATAAGCATGTGATCGAACTCTACACTAAAACATATATATCATCGACTAGATTCCACACAACATACCATATCATTGGACTGTACACTAAGTAATTCACACTATTAATTTGCATTTGTAAGTATAACATACCATATCATGTCGATCAACCATGGTATTTGTCAAGCGGGTCACGAATGGCACCCCGACAAAGTCAGCACGTGGCGGAATTATGTCCCACAGGTTGCACACCTCCTCCTCACTCAGCCTTGTTCTTTGAGCTACGATGGCTTCATGAAGTGGGTCCTCATCATCTTCATCGAGTGGGTCCTCATTATCTTCATCATCTTCATCATCTTCGTCATCTTCATCATCTTCCACCAGGTTGAGATAAATGACAGCTAGCTTGTGTCTTTCTGCTCGGAAGTTGAAGCCGATCAACTCACCACCAGTAAGATGCATGCGAGCGACGAAACGGGCCCATCCATCTCCTCCAATCTGCAACATATTGCGTCCTTTCTCGACCTCCATAGTGTACGGCCCCCCAGGAGCCTCAAATGTCACAGTGTCTCCTGTCAGCTTGTTGAATTTCAATCTCACATTGCATGGGATGATCTGTGTAAAATAAGCAAAATGACACAATGCAGTAATGCCAACACTAAAAATAAAATAGTTATTACATTTCATCTAATTTCTTACCGCCGCATGACGAAAACTCGGCTGGAAGTAGATGCCGAACAGCTTGCTAGTTGCAAGGCTGCTGGCGCATCTTGACTTGCACAGTTGAAATAGTGGTGGTGGTGGTGGCGCCATTCTTCCTAAAGCAATATGAGCAAAGGATTAACGATCAACTAAATCAAAATGTCCTAAGTGAACTAAATCAACTAGCCTACTAAATCAACTAAATAAAAATGTTCTAAGTCAACTAAATCAACTAGCTTACTAAATCAACCAAATCAAAATGTTCTAAGTCAACTAAATCAACTAGCCTACTAAATCAACTAAATCAAAATGTTCTAAGTCAACTAAATCAACTAGCCTACTAAATCAACTAAATCAAAATGTTCTAAGTCAACTAAATCAACTAGCCTACTAAATCAACTAAATCAAAATGTTCTAAGTCAACTAAATCAACTAGCCTACTAAATCAACTAAATCAAAATGTTTTAAGTCAACTAAATCAACTAGCCTACTAAATCAACTAAATCAAAATGTTCTAAGTCAACTAAATTAACTAAATGAATTAGCCTACTAAATCAACTAAATCAAAATGTTCTAAGTAAACTAAATCAACTAGCCTACTAAGTCAACTAAATTATATCAACTAAATCAAAATGTTGCATATGAGCAGGAGGGAGAAGGAGGGGCGACTCGAGGAGGGAGAAGAGAGTAGGATGGAGGAGGAAGGCGGAGTGAGGAGGGGCCGGCCGGCGCGGCCAATTGAGGGAGGACGGAGGAGGAAGGCGGAGCGAGGAGGGGCCGGCCGGCGCGGCCAGTTGAGGGAGGATGGAGGAGGAAGGCGGAGCGAGGAGGGCCCGGCCAGCGGCGAGTGGAGAGGGAGGACGGAGGAGGAGGCCGGTACCGAGTCCAGCAAGGAGGAGGAGGTGACGGCGCGCGGCGCAGACGGAAGAGGGGCGACGGGGGCGCGCGGCGCAGACAGATCGGAGAGGATTGAGTGGCTATGTGTGTGAGTGGATCCGAATGGAGGAGATGAGGGAGATGAATGGCTTAGCAGCTCTTCAAGAAAAGACGCTACTGCTAAGCTACCTAGCAGCAGCGCCTTTCACAGTAAAGCGCTACTGCTATGTGTCAGCATGTAAAAATAGACTTTGTTCAATATATCAAAAACACATTGATCATCAACGATCTTTTTGTGTACAATCTGATTTGACAATATGAGTCCTCACTGGTTTAGTAACAGGTGAAGACTCATATTGCAGCCACAAATTCTACACATAGAGTTCAATGAAGATCAAGTGCTTGTCAAAGTGTGAGAAGTAACATATTTAAGGTGGTAGAAACTCTCTTCACGGAGCAAGGTGGGACTAAATTTTCGTAGGAAACTTAGTAGTAGCGCTTATCAGAGAAATGCGCTGCTACTATGCCACGTAGCAGTAGAGCGCATCACCTTAACGCATTGCTGCTATAACTACCCTCGCGGCGGCCTCGTAGGAATTATAGCAGCAGTGCGTCTTTGGGGTGACGCGCTACTGCTATATTTGTCTCAGCAGCGGGTTTCGTCTGTCCGCGCTACTGCTAGTTAGCAGCAGCGAGTTATTTTGGAGCGCGCTGCTGGTAAGATTCTGTGTATAGGCTTTTCCCTAGTAGTGAAACCCTCTTGTTGGTAAGACAAGGGACAAGGTAACATAATGCTTTCATAGAAATTATCTTGTGTGAGCATCACTCTATGTCTATGGATATCCTTGTTTGTTCCTTGTGGGACTAACCCGTGTAGGTATTGAAAGTGCAACTCACTCCAAGGGATTGCTCCAAATGATCTACATCAACATTGAGCATCCACATCTTCAAAACCTACATGAAGTCATCATCGACAAAACCCAAGGTTAGTTCATCCCTTTAAGGGGGGATCTCACATCTAGGGGGAGCTTAACTCTAAGAATTGAGTCAAAGCAACTCTAATGGTGTGAACACATCAATGCATTATGTAAAAGTGGTAACCCCACTTGAGCTTAAACGATGAGTATGACCTATGATCAAATGTTCTCATTTGACTCCTAAGTCAATATACTCATATATAGATGACCTAGTCATCGCCAATTGTTTGATAGATGCTAAAATTGTCTGTGCATGCTTTGTCACATATTTCATTTGCCATTTTATTGTGTGAGCATGTTGGTTGCATATTTTACTCATTCGAGGACATCCACTTGTTGTTTTGATTGATTGATTTCATTTTCTTTTGTCAAGTGGATGGACAAGAATGCCTAAGAACCTTCTCTAGCTATCTATGCTTTTCTCGTCTCAAACTCTATTCATGCTACATAACAAAATTTGATCAAGTCAGATTCGAAGCACTCTGTGTGAGGAGCACTCGGAGTCCCCGAATCGTCATAGACTTAAACTTCCAAAACTTCTTTCTGCGTTTTGGTTTGACCGATTCCTACATTTCGGTCATACTGATATCACTAAGTCGATCTAGGTTTTCAATCTCGGTGCAACCGATTTGAACTTTTCGGTCACACCGAGATGTTGTAACTGTATACAGTTATGCATCTTGGTGCCACCGAGTTGTTCCACTCGGTCACACCGACAGGGTCAGGCTATATATACTCACGGGCAAAAATTTGGAAATTTTCTCCAAACCCCTTCGCCCGCGCATAGCTCGCTCTGCCTCCAGGGTCTCTGGATCGTCCTCCTCGTCGCCAGCCGCCTCCAGTCACTGGTCTCCGCCGCCGTCAATGGAATTCATCCCCACCGTTGCCGCTGTAGCGAGTTCATCGCCAAGCTAGGGTATGGACTCGATCACAGTGCTATCCCCGTCCGATTCCTAGCACATTGTGTTCATCATGCTTCTTGCCACGATTGAAACTATTCTATCCAGTCAAAACAATCCATAGTTTAGTAGTGAATTGAAAATTTAGGGTTAGGTTCTCACCAAAACCATCTCGGACCCACAGAGTTGCAGAACTCGGTTTCACCGATTCGGTTAAGGCCATTGCACAAGTGATTCTCGGTCTGATCGAGAATTGCAAATCGGTGTGACTGAGTTCAGGACTTTGTGAAACCCTAGCAGTCTCAGTGCCACCGAACTGTGACTCGGTCTGACCGAGTTCACTAGTTTAGGTTCCAAAAGCTGCTTCGATATCACCGAGTTTGCAATCGGTTGATCCGAAATGCTTTCTGTGGAAAACTAAAACTAAGTTTTTGAATCATTCTTTTGCAAAAACCTCTATATTTTGTGATGCTCATCCACTCTATCTCATCTACATCTATTCACAGGGTCAGCAGTCAGTGTTTGCAACATGTCTGATCAAAGTGACAGCCAGAACAGGGAAGAGGAGCAGATTCAGATGAGTGAGGGCACTAGTCCTTCTAGTACCTCTGATGAGGGTAGCAGGAACACCCCAAGCAACTTACCCAAAGCTGCCACCAGGACCAGAAAGAAGAAAACCTCAGAATCTGAGGACGAAGACTATGTGGCAGTAGAGGATGAGACCACTTCCAAGAAGAAAGTGCTCAAAAAGGAGTATGGCACAGCTGCGGCCATTAAGACTGGTATGAAGATCAAAGTGCCTGCAAAGAGAACTCCCATGTCTAAAGCCAGAGCCTCTACTCAATTGGAATCTCAACCCAAAGAGGCTGCTGCAGAAGGGAAGAAAAGGAAGGAAAGGGTCACGAAGACCATGACCAGAGTTGTTGGAAAGCCTTTCATGATGGAAGAGGAAGAGGAAGAAGAGGTTGCTGCACCAGCACCCAAGGCTCAGAAGCTTATGGGTGATGCTATTAGGTCAGGGGCTGCATCATCAAAGCCCAAAGAAGCACCCAAAGCTGCCTCCAAACCAAAGACTGCACCAAAGAGGAATACCAGAAACATATCTGCTGCTGAGAAGAATAAGGCCCCAGTGCCTGAAACTGATGCTGAAAAAGAAGAAGATGAAGAGCATGTCCTAAGAAAGTTGAAGCCTAAGATTCCAGACCACAATGATGCTCATCCTGTGGCCGAGAACATGAAGCTGAGGAAGGATGCAGGACTCAGACAGTGGAGGTTGTCTGATCCCTATGCTATCAGGAGAAGGACTGCTATTGACTACAGGTTCCATACTAAGGAACAACAGGATTTCTATGAGACAGTGTTGTTGGACAAGAAGCCTATAGTTTGTGACATGAGGTGGGTGGACTGGACCTACATGAAGGAGAATGAGGAACACTATCTTGGTGTGTATGACAATTTCAGTGATTGTTGAGGTGCAGACTTTGTTGGGCAGAAGCTCACAAAGTGGAATGAGGAGCTCATTATGCAATTCTACTCCACAACACACTTCTATCCAGATGGTAGGATAGTGTGGATGTCTGAAGGTACAAGGTACCAATCAACTATTGAGGAATGGGCAAATCTGATCAATGCACCTAAGGAGAAGGAAGATGACTTAGATGTCTATGCCAAGAAGAAGATGGATCACAACACTATGGCACATATGTACAAGGAGATCCCAGATGCTGCAGTTGAGACACATAAGTTTGTATCTGTACATTATCTTCTGTCAGGACTGCCAACCATCAACTGGATCCTCAAGCATACTCTCTTGCCCAAGTCAGGTGACCACAACATGATCAGAGGCCATGCAATAAACTTGCTACACTTATTTGATGTGCCATAGAAATTCAAGGTCATGAGCCTCATTGTTGAGACTATCAAGAGGACATCAACTGACCAGAAAAGAAGTTGTGGGTATGCCCCACAGATCCAGGAGCTGATTAACTCCAAGATGGGCACAGGCACATACTTGCTGGACAAGGAACACTTTGCTATCTATCCAGACTTTGAGGATAACCAAGTGGTTATGGATGAAGATGAGCCATCTTCTGTGCATGCTCAAGCAAAGAAGGAGAAGGCAAGGACAGAGAAGGCTACCAAGATGCCAACAATGGAAGAGGCATCACAATACTTTCTGAAGAGCAAACAAGATCAACTAGGCTACTTGATTGCATCCACTCTGAGGAATGAGAAGGGGCTGGCCACCTTGACTCAAAACCAGGAGAGCCTGGAGAGGATCATGGAGCAGAAGTTCTATGACTTGGATGTGAAGGTAACTGAGATCCAGTCTGTTATTGAGCAGCTTTAGGATGATATGCAGGAGAGGAAGGGCAAGACAACCACAGATGCATTTGCCAGAGTGCCTAGAGCTCAGAGATCAGCTGCAGTGCCAGTCACAGACACCAGAGCCACTTCATCTGCACCAGCTACAGCTCCTACAGCTCCAGTGCAACCAGCTTCAGCACCCACACCTCCAGCTCCATCCACATCTACTGAAGTCTTCGTCCAAGGAGCCATCTCTACACCACCACCTGACACTACTAGAAAAAGGCCTACTAATGGCGCACCGGTTTTGCCTACTAATGGCGCACTACCGGTGCGCCATTACTAGCACGCCACTAGTATTTTTTACTAATGGCGCACCACTGGTGCGCCATTAGTATCTGGTATACTAATGGCGCACCATGTAGCACGCCATTAGTATAGCCCACAGTGCGCCATTAGTATCTGGTATACTAATGGCGCACCACATAGAAGTGCGCCATTAGTAACATTTTTTTTCAAATTTTTTTTAAATTTTTTTCAGAATTTTTTTAAAATTTTTTTTTTCAATTTTTTTTAATTTTTTTTTAAATTTTTCTTAATCTCAGTTCACTATGGCTTAATCTCAGGTCAAGTCGCACTCCGTGGTAAACTTTCCGAAAGGTCACCCATCCTCACACTACTCTAGCCCAAGCACGCTTAACTTCAGAGTTCTATCCAACCCCAGCAATAGCTCACTTCACAGGCACTTGTTGATATATCTAGCATATCAATCCTGTTATACCTTGTTGATGTCTAGGACTTTGTTCATGTTCATGACTATGATGAAATTTTGAAAAATATTTCAAAATTCCCGATCATATTACGTATCATTTTCTGAAAAAAAATTCAAAACCAATTTTTTTCTGTTACTAGTGGCGCACCACATCCACGGTGCGCCACTAGTAAGTTTGAAATTTTTTGAATTTTTTTGCCGCTAGATCTTGAAAGCCCCGTAACTTTTTTTCTGTTAGGTTTTTGGGGATTTTGAAAAGTTACATCCAAATTTAACTTTTCGAGTAGATGATTTTTCATATAAAAAACTTTTTCATCCGAGTTCGTATGCAAAAGTTATGCCCATTTTACAAATTTCCAGAGAGATTTTGCAAATAAAGTCGAAATTCATATTTGTAAATTTTCCCAAAAACTAGAGCACATATCACATGGGAAACATATTATCTTTTATTTTTTTTGACATTTCCATCATTTTCTTTTATTTTTTTTAAACTGAAAAGGCGATCCAAGGGGGGGGGTGCATTCGGTGTTGGGGCAAGTTAGTAATGGCGCACCGTGGGGTGGTGCGCCATTACTAGTTTAACTAGTAATGGCGCACCACACCCACGGTGCGCCATTACTAGTTTTGAAAAAAAATTGATTTTTTTTATTTTTTTTTGAAAAAAACTTAGTAATGGCGCACAAGTGGAAAATGCGCCATTACTAGTTAAAACTAGTAATGGCGCACCGAGACATGGTGCGCCATTAGTAACAATTTTTTTTTAAAACTACTAATGGCGCACGAAGGATGTGGTGCGCCATTACAATGTCAATTAGTAATGGCGCACTATGCAACGGTGCGCCATTAGTAACAAAAAAATTTTTTATGTTTTTTTTCAAAACTACCAATGGCGCACCACGCACCAGGTGCGCCATTAGTAATATATTACTAATGGCGCACTGAGACATGGTGCGCCATTAGAATATAGTAATGGCGCATCACATCATAGGTGCGCCATTAGTGGCCATTCCATCTATAGCCCTTTTTGTAGTAGTGCACAACATATAGCTCATTGAGCTAACATCATTCCAAGATGAATATTTCAGGAAAAGCTCAATGAATGGCATGGCATGGATGAGAAAAGTGGATCCCTCAAAATGCTAAGGATAAAAGGATTGGCTCAAGCTCAAAAGCTCAAGACTCTACATTTTATATTTTAGTGATCCAAGATCACATTGAGTCTATAGGAAATGCCAATACTATCAAGGAGGGATGAGGTGTTGCTTAATGAGTTTATTGCTCTACAATGCTTAGTGATATGCTCCAAAATCCTCAACTACTTTCTCATATCCACATATGATCTAAACCAAAAGTCAAAGTCGGCCCCACTGATTCTTTCTATCCGGCGCCACCGAGTTCAGATGTCATAGCCACTGCCACAAACCCTAGGCAAATCGGTCTCACTGATAGGGATCCCGGTCTCACCGAGATGGGGTTGTAATCTCTCTGTTTCCATTCATAACGTTTCGGTACCACCGAAATGAGTGATCGGTCCCACCGAGATTGCAATGTAAACTCCCAGTTTCCTTTTCGTAACATTTCGGTCTCACCGAAATGAGCGAACCGGTCCCACCGAGTTTACCTGACCAACTCTCTGGTTAGCTTATTACCAAAATCGGTCTCACCGAGTTTGTGTAATCGCTCTCACCGAGATTACGTTATGCCCTAACCCTAATAACATCGGTCCTACCGAGTTGCATGTCAGTCCCACCAAAAATCCTAACGGTCACTAGATTTGCTGAATTGATCTGACCGAGTTTACCAATTTGGTCCCACCGAGTTTGGCAAGCTGTGTGTAACGGTTAGATTTTGTGTGGAGTCTATATATACCCCTCCACCTCCTCTTCATTCGTGGAGAGAGCCATCATAACAAACCTACACTTCCAACTTGGTGTTTCTGAGAAGGAACCACCTACTCATGTGTTGAGGCCAAGATATTCCATTCCTACCATATGAATCTTGATCTCTAGCCTTCCCGAAGTTTCTTTCCACTCAAACCTTCTTTCCACCAAATCTAAATCCTGTGAGAGAGAGTTGAGTGTTGGGGAGACTATCATTTGAAGCACAAGAGCAAGGAGTTCATCATCAAAACACCATTTGTTACTTCTTGGAGAGTGGTGTCTCCTAGATTGGCTAGGTGTCACTTGGAAGCCTCTGACAAGATTGTGGAGTTGAACCAAGGAGTTTGTAAGGGCAAGGAGATTGCCTACTTCGTGAATATCTAACGCTAGTGAGGCAAGTCCTCCGTGGGCGACGACCATGGTGGGATAGACAAGGTTGCTTCTTCGTGGACCCTTCATGGGTGGAGCGCTCCGTGGACTCGCGCAACCGTTAACCTTCGTGGGTTGAAGTCTCCATCAACGTGGATGTACGATAGCACCACCTATCGGAACCACAGCTCAAAAATGACAGTGTCTCCAAATTGCGTTTGAATCCTCCAAACCCTTCCCTTTACATTCTTGCAAGTTGCATGCTTTACTTTCCGCTGCTCATATACTCTTTGCTTGCTTGCTTGAATTGTGTTAAGATTGCTTGACTTGTGCTAAGATAGCTAAAAACAGCCAAAGACTAAAATTGGGAAAAGGACAAGTTTTTATTTGGTCAAGTAGTCTAATCACCCCCCCTCTAGACATACTTTCGATCCTACAGTACCATCAAAGTAAGGACCTCTACGATGGTAATTTGCCCCACTAGACGCCATACTCTCCTAGGTTGTGAAACCAAGGCTATGATCACCAAAGCTACGGAAATCAAGGCAAATGGAGACCAAAGCTCTGCTACCACTTGTGGGATCGAAAGTATGTCTAGAGGGGGGGGGTGATTAGACTACTTGACCAAACAAAAACTTAGCCTTTTTCTAATTTTAATTCTTGATAGGTTTTAGCAACTTAGCACAAGTTAAGCATTCACAATATAATTCAAGCAAGCATGTAAAGAGTATATGAGCAGCGGAAAGTAAAGCATGCAACTTGCAAGAAAGTAAATGAGAGGAGTTTGGAGGGAGGAAAAGCAATGTTGACACGAAGATTTTCGGCGTGGTTCCAATAGGTGGTGCTTTCATACATCCACGTTGATTGAGACTTCAACCCACGAAGGGTAATGGCTGGGCGAGTCCTTGGAGGGCTCCGCCCATGAAGGGTCCATGCAGAAGCAACCTTGTCTATCCTACCATGGCCATCGCCCATGAAGGACTTGCCTCACTTGGGTAGATCTTCACGAAGTAGGCGATCTCCTTGCCCTTACAAAATCCTTGGTTTAGCTCCATAATCTTGATGGAGGCTCACAAGTGACACCTAACCAATCTAGGAGACACCACTCTCCAAAAGGTAATAGATGGTGTGTTGATGATCAACTCCTTGCTCTTGTGCTTCAATCGATAGTCTCCCCAACACTCAACTCTCTCTCACAGATTTGGCTATGGTGGAAAGTTGATTTATGTGGAAAGCAACTTGGGTAAGGCTAGAGATCAAGATTCTTGTGGTTGGAATTGAATATCTTGGTCTCAATACATGAGTAGGTGGTTCTCTCTCGAAAAATGAATGGTGGAAGTGTAGGCACGTTCTGATAGCTCTCTCCACTAATGAAGAATGGGTGGAAAGGGGTATATATAGCCTCCACACAAAATCTAACTGTTACACACAGATTCCCAAACTCGGTGAGACCGAATGGTAAAACTCGGTCAGACCGATTCGGGTCAAAATATGAATGTTAGGCTTTTCGGTAGGACCGATATGGTCAACTAGGGTGGGACCGATGTGCTAGGGTTAGGGCACAACATAATCTCAGTGAGACCTATCACATGAACTCGGTGGAATCGATTTCAGTGATAGGCACATAGAGAGTTGGTCAGGCAAACTCGATGGGACCGATTCGCTCATCTCGATGGGACCAAAACATAATGAAAAGGAAACAAGGAGTTTGCATTGCGAACTCGGTGTGACCGATCGCTCATTTTAGTGAGACCGAAACGTTACAAAGGGAAACAGGGAGTTTGTAATCCCATCTCGGTGAGACCGAGATCCCTATCGGTGAAACCGAATTGACTAGGGTTTGTGGCAGTGGCTATGTCAAATGAACTCGGTTGCGCCGAATATATCAAATCAGTGAGGCCGAGTTTGACTTTTAGGTTTAGCACATATGTGGAAATGAGAAAGTGGTTGAGGGTTTTGGAGCATATCACTAAGCATTTTGAGCAAGTAAGCCATTAAGCAACACCTCATCCCCTTTTAATAGTATTGTCTTTCCTATGGACTCAATGTGATCTTGGATCACTAAAAACAAAATGTAGAGTCTTGAGCTTGTTGCCAATATGTGTCCTTGGCATTTTGAGGGGTGCACATCTCTAGTCCATGCCATGCCAATCATTGAACTTTCTAAAATGATCATGTTAAAAGAGCATTAGTTCAATGAGCTATATGTTGTTTAGAATTACCAAAACCACCCAGGGATTAGTTGCACTTTCAGGTATTACTCCCCGAGTATATTGATTTCAATATTGATGAAGATGATTTCCTTGGTGATAATGAATTACTTGTTAACAATGCTAGTGATGATAATTATGATGAAATTGCTATTAATCATGCTAACCAAGATGAAACAAATGACAATGATAAGAAGGAGATTGAGTGTCTATGTAAAGGACTAAACACTCTAAAGTTAGCTCATGAAAATACTTTAGAGGATCATCGAGAACTTCTAAAAACTCATGAGAAACTACGCTTCAAAAAGCTCAACCTAGAGCAAGAGCATGGGTTCTTAAAAGCAATCAATGATGATCTTCGGAAGAAAAGTTCTTCTTAAATTGCCAAGTGCTTACTCTTGTCTACTTACATGCCACAAGTAAAATCTAGCAACAAGAGTAAGAAAGATTCTTCTTCTAGTAATAACAACAATCATGTTAAATCCAATATTGTTGCTTTTAATAGTTCTCTTGATTCCACTAATGATTCTCTTAGCCAAGTTACACTTGAGCAAGAAAACAGCTTATTGAAGGGAATTATAGAGACAGGTGTTTACAAGGGCCTTGCTGGAAGTAAGCAATTTGAGGAAATTGTACGCAAGCAAGGAAGGGCACCGGAAGAATCAAGGTGTTGGTTTTGAACGAAATTCAATGCCAATGGAGAGTTGAGTTGGAAGAAGATAAATACTCCAAGACAAAGTTTGTTCCTCTACAAGAGAAGTATGATCCTACTTACTTCAAGGGAACACAAGCTCAAGATGATCTTCCACCACAAGACCAAAAACTAAAAGGCAAGGACAAGCTTCAAGAGGAGATTGATGCATTTGAAGAAGATCCAAAGACCTTCGTCAAGTGGGTTCCCAGACTACTTCAAGTTCCATTTCATCAAATATGAGTATGACCTATGATCAAATA
>NC_041387.1:255227189-255233914 GCF_002162155.2 Triticum dicoccoides
CCACCTCACTCCTCTCTGCCTCCCACACTGGATTGCATCCCCACCGCCAGAAAGAGGATTGCATCCCCTTCCCGGCCATTGATAGCAAGGTCAATGGTCGAGGCTGTGGCCACACATGGGGCAGCAAATAGTGAGCACCTGCACCTCACATTGCGTCCTCGACCGCTGGATCCGTCGTACAATGCTCTCGAGGGAGCGGATGGGTGCTCCGCCGCTAGCGAGATTCCACCCAGTGCCCTGCAATTCGGTCCATGTGTGCGCCACAGCCCTCCATCGGGCGCGCGTGCAGTGCAATCCGGCGTGCATGTAGTGAGCGTGGGGATCCCGTCATAGACATCCACAGTTGGCGCAACGGCAACTCTGAATGGCAAAAAACTCAACCTGACATCTGCAGGTAACTTCACTGATGAACTGTACTAATATTTCAGATGTGAGACACCATGCTTCAAGCTTGTCTCATTCTCTCGCAGGTGATTTGCCACGTTGACCAAACTTGGGAGCGATGATACCTTAATGTTCCAATTTCCCATTAACTTGAGAATCGGGGCAATCAAAGGTATTCTCAGGAATGCAATTCGGCTCCTGGCGCTGATGCTATGACCGGCAGCGGGGCAGCGCCTCCGTCCAGTACGCGCAAGTTAAATGGTTACTATTTTTTGCAACAACAGGCTGAGCGATGGTGGTGGCCGAGTGATGGTGATGGTGACGGCATGGAGGCTGCTGTTGTGTTGTACGTTATGAATCCCTCTCCTCCTTGACCTCTGCTTGGTTAGTGCTGCACCAAGATCCTCTGCTTGTGGGTGTCATGGTCGTGCAGCTCGGAGAAGCTCGCCATGCGGTTCAGGGCTCATACGCGTTCAGTCCAGCGAGCGCCATGTCTTCCTCTTTGGTCGGTCGACCATGGCCGTGCAGCTTGGAGATGCTCGCCATGCGGTTTGGTGCTCGTGCGCATGCAGTCCGGCAAGTGCTATCTGTTCCCCTGCAGTCCGTCAACCATGCCATGCAACTCAGAGACACTTCCCATGCGGTTCAGAGCTCGTGCGTGTGTAATCTAGCTAGTGTCTGTGCATGTACAGTCCAGCGAGCATCAGTGCACAGCAGCGCCTCTGCCACAACATTCAGTAGAGGATTCCCCTAGTTTGGAAAATGCTAACTTTTGGATTCTAAGACGAATTAGGTCCCTTAATTATGATGATATGTTGCTAGACCAATTAGTGTCCATGCACAACAGCTTCTAAGACCAATTTTGAATTAACTTTTGGAAATTGGTAAATTTTGGATTCTAAGGCAATTAGTGCATGTGCATATTGCTAGACCAATTAGGTCCCTTAGTCCAAAAGTTTTGGATTCCGTGTCTGTTGCTCTCTTGTTCAATTTACCTTCTAAGACTACATGTGTCCGTGCATGGGATTAACTTTTGGATTCTAACACTAATTGGTCCGTGCACAACAGCTTCTAACATTTTTCCTTCTTGTGATGTTGCGCTAGCACTATGTATCCCGGGACCATATGTTCAATACTCTCTAGTCTTTTATTTTTCAGTAAAAGATGGAACATGTTTGTGGGCATTTGCTCATTCTTTTTTCTTCTCCCTTGCACATTTTGTTGAAGAGCACCAAGATCCTCTGCATGCACCAAACGACTGACATGCAGTTCCCTGATTGTGTTCTTTAAAAAATTCAAACTGCACTGCCGTCCATTGTTCTCTTGCTCTTCAGTTTACCCTTTTTTCAGGTGAAAGACGAACATCAAAGTACAAAAAAATGTGCAGTACAGTCCCTTGTGGCTTTAGTTTACCTTTCTTCAAGTGAAATATGCGCAACATCAGTTGCCCTCAAATGGAGTTCTGCTGGCTGGTAGTGCTAATTTTGTGTGTATGTATGTGGGTCGCTGTAAAACAATGAATGGATGTATGTGTCTATTAGCATCATCGGCGTTCATAGACAAAGGCGCAAAACAAAATGTGCGCGTGCAGTTTGCTTAGCTCGGTCATGCAGTACATTGTTTTTGTTTTGTGTGGTCTGTTTGTTTGTTAAAAGAAATCAAAGAATGTTGGTTGGAGGTAACGATGTGAAATGTAATTTTTAAATGCAGTACACTCGTCCCATTCATGCAACTCACTAACATCGACCATGTAGTCGAGATAAAATTTACTTGACCATCTGATGCAGTGCGGTTTCAAGTGTGTTGTGGATTAGTTTCAAGTGTTTTGTGGTTCAGTTATGCCAGATGTGAAGCACACTTCACTTGCTTGTTTGTGAAAAAAAAATCGTCTGAGAAAACAAACCATGAAGTTCACTTACCGTCTGATGCAGTGCGGTCTTACTCGCGGTTTTTAGTATGAAGCAGTGTGCTCTTCTGTCTGATGAAGTGCGCACGTCGATTTTAGTCGATTTTAGTGCTTGTTTGGGAAACAAAATTGTCTGAGAAAAGAAACCATGAAGTTCACTTGACCGTCTGATGCAGTATGGTTTTTAGTCTGAAGTAGTGTGTTCTTCTGTCTGATGAAGTGCACACGTTGATTTTAGTGCTTGTTTGGGAAACAAATCGTCTGAGAAAAGAAACCATGAATTTCATTTGACCGTCTGATGCAGTGCGGTTTTCAGTCTAAAAATAATGCGGTTTCTATCTGATGAAGTACGCACGTCGATTTGGGTGTCGCAAAAAAATAGAGTGTCCGCTTTTCGCTAATTTTAAAATTGCTCTTAAACCATAAGAAATTAGAGAGTGTGTTCTACATGAAAAAGTTCCATCTCGTCGATATCTTTTCAGCGGCGTACAATTTGAATCATTTCGAGAAGCGGTTTGTAAAAATTTCACGAAAAACGACTGCTGCCTCTCGTAGTCAGTCGCACGATTTTCAAAATTAACTAAAAACCGTAAGGAATCTCAAAACCATTTCTACATATGAAAGTTGCGCCTTGTCCGTATCTTTCGAATGGCGTATCATACGCCTCGTTTAAACAAACGGTTAAAAAACTGGAGTTAAAACAGTACCAAAAATTGAAAAAAATTCAAAAAAACGTAATTCCGCGATTTAGTAAATTTGAAACTGCTCTTAAGCTGTAACGAATTAGAAAAAAATAATAGATATGAAAAAGATGTGCCTCAATGATATCTTTCCAAAGGCGTATCATTTACTTTATTCCGATGAGCGGTTTAAAAAACATCACGAAAATACACTCGCTGCCACTCGTCATCCGCCACACCATTTTTGAAACTGCTCTTAAACCACGGGGAATCTCGAAAAGTTCTCAACATGGAGAAGTTGCGCCTAATCCATAGCTTTCCAATGGTATATTATAAGTGTCGTTCTGATAAGCGGTTAAACAATTAGAGCGAAAACAGTACCAAAAAATAACGCTTGCAGTTTTTTGCGACGGGAAGTTCACTCGCGTGAGTACTGCAGCACACTTGGTTCAAACAATGACGTGCACTTGCGTTGAGTGTGCAGTGGGGAAATGTTATCAGAATAGTTATAAGTGCGTTCCAAGTGTGCTGCAGTACTCACGCAACTAATTCTGATAACACTTTTGCACTGAACGCTCAACGCAAGTGCACGTCATTGTTTGAACCAAGTGTGCTGTAGTACTAACGCGAGTGAGCTTCCCGTTGCAAAAAACTGCACATGTGTTTTTTCGGTACTGTTTTTGCTCTAGTTTTTTAACCGTTTATCGGAATGAGGCATGTAATATGACGTTGAAAATCTATGGATTAGGCGCAACTTCGATATGTTGAACACTTTTCAAGATTCCACACGGTTTAAGAGCAGTTTTGAAAATGACGCGTCCCATGATGAGTGGCAGCGAGCGTTTTTTCGCGATTTCTTCTAAACCGCTCATCGCAATGAAGTAAATGATACACCATTGGAAAGATATCATCGAGGTGCATCTTTTTTGTATCTATTATTTTCTGTAATTCGTTACGGTTTAAGAGCAGTTTCAAATTTACTAAATCGCGGAATTCTGTTTTTCAAATTTTTTAAAATTTGCGGTACTGTTTTTGCTCCAGTTTTCTAACCATTCGTCGAAATGAGGCATATGATAGGCCGTTGGAAAGCTACGGACGAGGCACAACTTTCATATGTTAAAATGTTTTTGATATTCCTTACGGTTTTTAGTTAATTTTAAAAATCGTGCGGCTGACGACGAGAGGCAGCGGCCGTTTTTCGTGAATTTTTTACAAACCGTTGATCGAAATGATTGAAAATATACGCCGTTCGAAAGATATCGACGAGGCGCAACTTTTTCACGTAGAACACTTTCTCTAATTCCTTACGTTTTAAGAGCAGTTTTAAAATTACCGAAATGCGGACACTATTTTTCATGACACTAAAATCAACGAGTGAACCGAATGGGATAGAAAAACGCACTGCTTCGGACAGGAAACCGCACTGCATCAAACGGGCAAGTGTACCGCATGGTTTCCTTTTGTCGGACGTAAATTTTCTCCGAGTTTTTGTTGTATTTTTTCTAACTTTTTTGCGAATGAGAGTAGACCACATAAACCAGGGCAAGTGAACCACGACATATATCAAAGTGAACCGTCAATGTTGATGAAGTGAGTTGCATGTTCTTTTTTCTTTTACATCATTGCCCTCTGCTCAGAACTTCATAGCATGGGAGTAGTGCACTGCACCGAATAACAGTGAACCTCTTTGTGGGACAAAAGTGATCCTCTTCGATACAGAAAAATCATACAAATAAATCAGCTTGTAGAATTTTTTTACCGCACAGCATGGGAGTTGTGCACTGCACCGAATAAAAGTGAACCTCTTTGTGGGACAAATGTGAACCCCTTCGATACAGAAAAAATCATATAACAAAAATCAGCTAGTAGAAATTTTTTTGACCGCAGAACATGGGAGTAGTGCACTGCACCGAATAAAAGTGAACCTCTTTGTGGGACAAAAGTGAACCTCTTCGATACTGAGAAAATCATACAAAAAAATCAGCTAGTAGAAATTTTTTTGACCGCAGAACATGGGAGTAACGCATTACACCGAATAAAAGTGAACCTCTTTGTGCGACAAAAGTGAACCTCTTCGATACAGAATAAATCATACAAAAAAATTAGCTAGTAGAAATTTTTTTGACCGCAAAACATGGGAGTAGTGCACTGCACCGAATAAAACTGAACCTCTTTGTGCGACAAAAGTGAACCTCTTCGATACAGAAAAAATCATACAAAAAAGTCAGCTAGTAGAAAAATATTTGACCGCACAACATAGGAGTACTGCACTGCACCGAATAAAAGTGAACCTCTTCGATATAGAAAAAATCATACAAAAAAATCAGCTAGTTGAAAAATATTTGACCGCACAGCATGGGAGTTGTGCACTGCACCGAATAAAAGTGAACCTCTTTGTGGAACAAAAGTGAACCTCTTCGATATAGAAAATATCATACAGAAAAAATTAGCTAGAAGAAAAATATTTGAGCGCACCACACAACCATACGAACTGCATGTGCTACATCCGCCGTTGACCTGGGACTCTGCGCATTACATACATGTATACAAGTCTGCGACAGAGAAAAAACTATAAAACATGACACCATCCACAGCTGTCGAATTGCACACATGTTCATAACCGAGCCATGTAGACTGCCAAGCTGATGCCCGGAGCACAACTACGGGCGATGAGTAACAAAACTAACGCGCTGAGTAACCAAAACTGGAGCCAAATAGCACTATACAGACTCTTACACACACACACACACACACAGACACACACACACACACACACACATTGCCGTCCACTACGCCAAATTCAGCACTGAAGCACCGCACTACCAATGCATAACCAAAACTGAATGTAATAACATTATTTGCACTGGAGAAACTTAGTTAGAGTGCAATTTCTGTAGTTTCTCAACACACACAGAACTCCAAACTGCACCGCAACTCTGGAATGAGTAAAAACTCCAAAATGCACTTCCCACGTCCTCCTGTGCCCGTGGGGTTGACTGTAACAGCACGGAAAATCGACTGCATGGACCATGGCTCCATGATCTATGGTGTGGATGACCGAAACAAACTGCAGCATGGAATGGGGCGCTGCCGGTGATCTGCAGATTGGGGAGGAGAGACCTGCGGGGGAGCAACAAAGTGTACTGCAAGGGGACACTTTGAAAACAACAAGTGAGCTGTGAAAAAGAAGTGCAAAAGGGCACCCATGTGCACTGCACGGACCGACGAGCATAGGAAGCAGAGGAAGGGAGGGCCAGGTGAGATCTTGCCGTCATGGTGCTCGTCGAAGCGGGGAGGGACCGCCGTGGGGATCTGCAGTGCAAGGCAGGCACCACCCGCATTGACCTGTCCTCGCTCCACCTGATCCCTACCGGGGAGGTGTGGATCCGGGGTTAGTGGAGGTTTGGCCGGCACCGCCGGCCGGGCTGATCTCCAGGAAGAGAGCGACCCCGCGTCGCCACGACATGGACGACCGCTGCCCCATCATGATCCATCTCCTAGCATGCCGCCATGTACCGAGATGTCGTCACTGGATGTCGCAGCTGGGGCTGGTCGTGGCCGCGCAGGGGCACGTTTTGCCGGTCCGGATCTCGTCTCCTTGAGGTGGAAGAAGGTGGGGAGGGAGACGAGTGGTGCAGGCGCCTGCGGTGGAAGATGTCGTATGCTGGTGGGGCGGCACCGACGGGGGAAGAAGCCGGGTGGGGTGGGGCGACACAGCCCGGCAGGGCAGAAGGTGGGTCAGGGGGACGCGAATC
>NC_041387.1:255234184-255269486 GCF_002162155.2 Triticum dicoccoides
GGCGGCGGTAGGTGGCGGATTTCACCGCAGGTGAGGCTGGGAGATGTGGGGGGCACGGTGGGGGTGGGGGATGAGGAGGCTTGGTGGCCCGACCAGGAGGAAGAGGTGCGCGTGGTTAGGGGAGCAGCGGCGCGTGCACCTGCCGGTTGCGGGGGAAGAAGGTGGGGTGGGGGAGCGGGGCTACGCTGCTGGCCGCGAGGCGAAGAAGGTGGGGGTGGGTTGAGGAAGGTAGTGGGGATTGGGGGTGCGGTCGTCGGAGGTTGTTAGCAGAATAAGAAACTGATGTGCAGAATAAGACTCTTAAGGGTGTTATCATAATAGACCCACCATATATATATAAATATATATGCTAGAGTATTTGTGCATGCTTTGCCACATATTTCATTTGCTATCTTATTGTGTGAACATGTTGGTTGCATAATTTTCTCCATTCGAGGACATCCATTTGTTGCTGTGTTTATTTGGCATTTCTTTTTGCCAAATGGATGGACAAGAATGCCTAAGTACTCCCTCTAGCTATCTATGTTTTTCTCGTCTCAAACTCTATTCATGCTACATCACGAAGTTTGACCAAGTCACATTCGAACCCTCTGAGTGAGGAGCACTCGGAGTCACCGATTCATCATAGACTTAAACTTCCAAAACCTCTTAGTGCATTTTGGTCTGACCGATTCATTCCATTCGGTCATACTGAGTTCATTAAGTTGATCTAGGTTTCAATGTTTATGCAACCGATTTGAACTTTTTGGTCACACCGAGTTGCAGTAACGGCTTGCGATTCTGCATCTCGGTGCCACCGAGTTGTTCCACTTGGTCACACCGACAGGGTCTGGATATATATACCCACGGCCTGAAAATTTGGAAATTTCCTCAAACACTTCGCCCGCGCGTGTCCAGCTCTGTCGACTCGTGGTCTCTGGATCGGCTCCGTCGTTGTCAGCGACCTCCTGCCGCTCGACTCCGCCACCATCAACGGGAATCTTCCCCGCCGTTGTCGCTATAGCGAGTTCATCGCCAAGTTAGCGTATGAAGTCGACCCCTTGTGCAATCTTTAACTCCGATTCTTGCACTAAGGACAATGCCATGATTCGTGCCACGTTTGATATTCTTCTATCCAACCAGATCATCCTCTAGACTAGTTTTGATCCAAAAACATAGGGTTAGGTTTCCGCTAAACTCATCTCGGACCAACCGATTTGGAGAATTCGGTCTCACCGATTTGGGCCAGGCCATTGCACGTGTATTTTTCGGTCTGACCGAAACATACTAATCGGTGTGATCGAGTTCATTTCTCTGTAAAAACCTACCAATCTTGGAGTCCGAATGGTGTCTCAGTCTGACCGATTTCACATGTTTAGACTCTAAAGTTGCTTCGGTGTCACCAAGTTTTTCATATCGGTAGCTCCGAAATGCTTTCTGTAGAAAACCGAAACTAAGATTTTGACTCATTTGTTTTGCAAAATATCTGAACTTTGTGATGCTCATCCACTCTATCTCAACCTATCTATTCATAGGGTCACCTTTCAGTGTTAGCAATGTCAGATAACAATGACAACCAGAACAACAGTTATGAGGAGGGTAGCAGAAGCACCCCAAGCAATCTTCCTCAGGCTACAACCAGGCAGAGGAAGAAGAAAACCTTAGATACATAAGATGAGGACTTTGTGGTTGATGAGGAAGTCACCTCAAAGAATAAAGTTATCAAGAAAGGATTTGGCACTGCTGCTTCAACTAAGCCTGGCATGAAGAAGAAGGCACTGCCAAGAGAATCCCAATGTCAAAAGCCAGAGCCTCAACTCAGGAAACAATTGAGTTCACCCTTGAACCAAGAGACGAGCAGGCTGCTAGGGGCAAGAAATGGAAAGAAAGGATCAAGAAGACCATGGCCAGAGTGATTGGAAGGCCATCTATGGTCAGGGAATCTAATGAAGAGGAGGAGGAAGAACCCATTGCACTTCCTGCCAAGACCCAGAAGCTAATTGGGGATTCTATCAAGTCAGGGGCTACTCCATCAAGCCCAAGATTGGCCCCAAGGCTTCTGCTGCTGCTGCTCAAGCTTCTGTGTCAACAACACCCAGGAGATCCACAAGAAACATCCCAGCTGCTAAGAAGAACAAGGCCCCAGTGCCTAAAGTTCAAGAAGATGAAGAAGCCCAAGTGCTGAGGAAGCTCAAACCAAAGATTCCAGATCATGATGACACTCATCAAGTTGTAGAGAACATGAAATTGAGGAAAGATGCAGGTCTCAGACAATGGAGACAGACACACCCATATGCTATAAGGAGAAGGACTGTTCTGGATTACAGGTTTCATACCAAGGAGCAGCAGGACTTCTATGAGACAGTCTTTTTGGAGAAGAAGCCCATTATTAGTGACATGAGATGGGTTGACTGGACTAATATTGATGAGATACTGATTATTTCCCAGGAGTTCATGACAGCTTTAGATTGATAGGAGTTGATAAGTTTGTTGGTCAGAAACTGACAAAATGGAATGATGATACGGTGATGCAATTCTATTCAACTGCAAATTTTTACCCAGATGGAAAGATTTGCCTAGATGACTGAGGGTACAAGGTACCAATCTTCTATTGCTGAGTGGGCCAAGCTGATCAATGCCCCTAAAGAACGTGAAGATGACACAGATGTCTATGCCCAGCCTAGGAAAGGACACAACTCCATGACACACATGTACAAGGAAATTCCTGATGATGCCTTGGAGACTCACAAATTTGGCTCCATTTACTATCTGCTGTTAGGGTTACCCACAATCAACACCACTTTGAGATTTACATTGTTGCCCAAATCAGGAGATGACAGGATGATCAGAGGGCAGTCAATCAACTTGATGCATATGTTTGATGTGCCAGATAAGTTCAAGGTGACGACCTTGATTGTGGAAACAATCAAGAGGACTGCAGGAGATCAGAAGTGATCATGTGGTTATGCCCCACACATTCCGATGCTCATCAACTCCAAGATGGGCACAGGCTCATATCTTCTGGACAAAGATCACATTTCCCTGAGACCATAGTTTGAGGACAATGAGATTGTCATGGATGTATCACATCCTACATCCGTAGAGGCGTAGGAGAAGAGAGAGAAAGCAAAGGCAGAGAAGGCAATACAGACTTAAAAAGTTCCAGATGCTTCAGTTGTGAATCTCAAGACCAAGCAGGATCAGCTTAGCTATCTGCTTGAGGCCACAATGAGGATTATGAAAGGACTAACCACCCCAACTCAAAACCAAGAAATACTTGAGAGGATCATTGGAACAAAGTTTTATGATCTGGACTTGAAGGTCACAGAGATCCAGACACAGTTGAGCAACTTCAAGAAGAAGCAGAGGAAAGGAGCGGGAGAGTGTTGACACCGATTTTGGCCAAAAGGAAATATAATGTAATTAAAATAAATAAATTACTTTAAATGGTCAAAATGACAAAATACACCACTGAGTGGAAACGACAATGGTGAATTTTCATCTCTTAATATAAAATAGCAGGCACACAAAATAAATTAACAAAAGAGCTGATATTTGGGAAATTTGCAAAGTGAATAAAAATCTCCATGGAAAAATGTGTCTCAACTAAAATCATATGTAACCTTCATCCATGCACATCGCCACCTATGGTGTGTGACAGATACCAACAAAAAATCATATCGACCATATGGTAAATGAAGTCCTTGTTCCATCATCGATGAGAAATATCCATGCGACGCATAAAAATGTACCACGCTAACAAAATATACATGCGGTATATAAGAATAAATAAATGACTCTTCCAATAAGGTATCGATGCATATGTATCCACTTAGGAAATATTTTGTCTACATGTTCATCTCATATCATATATGACACTAGACTTTGAATTGTGGAGAAAATAATTAGGCACACACCCTCATATATATAAGCCTTAATGAGACACTAATAACTAATCAGGTTTAGTGGCCCATCAAAATATTACGGCCACGTTACATGGCCGTAGGCTTATGCATGCATGCTCAATAGTGACAAGGCCGACAAGTTGATTAAAATAATCAATCCCACATGGTGATTGGGAATACATGCGCTAATTAGGCTAGTGACCGGTTCAAAGACAGTCAACATGTGATTAAGAAATAAACAAATTAAAGAGAGGAGCCAGCCGCTCCACGATCCCACGAGCACTCCCATGACCTGGAGGACATGGGCGGGCACACGAGAGCCTTCCTTGCTCTTCGACTCCTATAAATACATGCCTACCTAGCGTACAGAGGGGCTGGTGATCCACTGCTCATTTTCTAATCGCTTCGTTGTGCTGCTGCTGCTGCTGTTGTGCTGCCGCTGCTGCTCTCAACCACACACATATACTACTGTTGTAAAAAAAGGCTCATATACGCTACCGCTACAAGGCCGTCGTCCGGCGAGGAGCGTGAGGAAGGTAGTCCAGGTGGGAATCATGATCCTCCTCTAATCTTCTTGCTGCTCCCTATATCTCTCATCATCTTCATATTTCTTCTTGGTTGATCATTGTGATACAAACCAAGGAGTATGCCTCATGTATCCTCATCTTGACATTCTGCCTTGGCTGACGATCGTGATATGAGCCAATGAGCAGTTATGTTCAGGAGAGGAAAATTTACCCTTGATTGGTCATTGTGATACAAACCAAGGAGCATTCTCCATATATCCTCATCTTGACATTCTACCTTGGATGATCATCGTGATACGAGCAAAAGAGCAGTTATGTTCAGGAGAGGAAAATTTTCCATTGATTGGTCATTGTGATACAAACCAAGGAGCATTCTCCATATATCTTCATCTTGATATTTTGCCTTGGCTGATCATCGTGATACGAGCCAAAGAGCACTTATATTTAAGAAAAGAAAAATCGTCCTTGGTTGATCATTGTGATACAAACCAAGGTGCATTCTCCATATAGTCTCATCTTGACATTTTGTCTTGTCTGATCATCATGATACAAGCCAAAGTGCGCATATGTTTAGAGTAACAAAAATACTCCTTGGTGGATCATGCTGATACAAATCAAGGAGCATACAACATATATTTCCATCTTGTAATTTTTGCCTTGGTTGATCATCGTGATACGAGCCAAAATGCGATTATGTCAAAGCGGATAAATTCCACTCCTTGGTTGATCATGGCGGCCCCAACTAAGGATGACATATTTTCCCTTCCATCATAAATGAGAGCGACGCAAAGGTAAAGCTCGGGGGAAACAAATATGAAACATACACAAACCCTATATGACCATCTACATAAAATCTTATAATCAATATGTGCCTACAAAAAATGCACTCTTCATTTGTTTGAGGTGCACAAAACAAGACAATGTAAATTGTGTGTGTACCTTCAATCTAGAGCATGAAAATGTATAAATTGGATGCTCGCCAAATTATGTTTAAAGCCTCTTGTTGGTTATACTGCGTACATACATGCTATGCCACGTCAGTAGTAATACAAACAGGAAGATACAAATGTTATTTACATCTGTCATATAGATGATTAAATGAGCATACTCTAATGCATATAAAATGTGCTATGTGAAATCCAACGTGTAGACATGAGGTAATGAAAATACTAGTTGTCTCCGTCCACACTTAAATAAAATATGTCCATAAAAGGAAATGAATGCGTGTAGGTTAAGTTAAAAATATAATCCTACATATCTAAAATATGAAATCTAGAGCCTACATACTCTATGCAACACGCATATACTGTCCACTGATGGTTAGAGTATATGCATGTGACCCATAAAAAAATAAAGGATATTGCATCTAGCTCGCTTTAGTCCTAACCAAAACAGACTGATCCGCGTAGTAGATGCTATTATCAAACATATCAAATCAAACAAGATAACATATGGGATGGTTTTGATATTGGAACCCCCCTTTTCTTAAATTTCCATGCATGCACACAGGACAACATGGATTAAATCATATGCCCCATCATTTCATGCATGCTCATATGTGCGTATATAAAAGGTGTAACATGCATGTATTAAGTGGATACTCTTCTAGTCGACTCATCACTCCTTAAAATGAAATGACCTAAAAAATGGTTTAGATAGCCGCATGGTCATATTAGCATATGTGGGTTAGGTCGAATATAGAAATTAGGTGTTCGATGCAAAAATCATGCATTGCACTTCTACTCTACGTACTGCTCATAAGAGTGCAGGAGTAAAAATATAAATGAACAAGACACATGATAACTTGAAGAAGATCGAGAATGCTCCCTCGAGCACACTGGCGTCGACGACAGCAAGGAGGAGTGATGTTCTTTATCTATTTGTAGTAGTCATGTGTTGCAATTGTATGTAGTAGGATAGTTGGAATTCTTAATCAAGGGTTTTCTCTACGGAGATGTAATTAACAGACCTTTCATGTAAATGTAAAAGTTCTGGAAATAAAGTACCTGCAATGCTTGATCTCTATTTTATTTATGCATTTATGCACTTAAATTTATTTACTCTGTATCAATGACGTGGACGCGTGTTTCACGCCCGCCATTTTCCCATCATCAGATTCTGGCACGCCCGGTGGGACATATTTCTCCCCTCATCTTTGAATTCCAACATAGGATTGCAACATATGAATTACCATAGTACATAAATCATAAAACATTATGTCCCAATATACAAGAAAATCAAATAAAACTAATATATGGTTTTCTTTATTTTGAAGGTATGGAGGGCCAAGTGCAGCAGTTTGTGACCATTCGCTTCGGTGACCTTTGGCTTAATGTGCCAATTGGTCCTATCGTTACCTTACTAAGAGAAAGTTGGAAGACTACTGCTACATCTCCAGTTGTACGAGATCAAGAAGAAGTCACTTCTCCACCAATGGAGGGGTTCACACCTGTTTTGTCAAAGTCTGCAAAGAGGAAAATGAGGCCTGTTAGAAAGAGGGTTGCTCAGAGTTGTGCAAGAAGGGTTACTCATGATCTAGTGTCAGTAATGAAAGGAAAGATAGTTGAAGCAGAACCATCTGACGGCCAGCAGTTCAAGGACAAGGGAATGAAAGTGGTGTTTGAGAAATCCGAGTTTCCGCCACTTGTTTACAAGGGAAAAGAGATGATGTTAGAGACACTCAACTCCAAGCTACCTGAGAAAAGAGGCGGCGTTGTGGTCATATTGCCGTCAGCATCATCTTCAACTGGAAGGCCCACCAACGCTCGGAATATACTTCGAGCCGATGCTCCTGAGTTTGTCCCCTCACTGGCCCATAAACCTAGTGAGGAACGCTTGGGAATAATGCAAAAACATTATGTGGAATGGAAGGGAGTGTGCCTTACATCTGGTGACCTCAAAACAGGCCACATAAACCCAACATATGCACCATCAGTTCCTCTGTTTGAAGAAGCACCCATCTTACGAGAGTCCTTTGAAGGTTCGTTTGATCCAGTGCGACATCAACAGTGACAGAGAAATGTCCGTCGATCTTGGATTGATCTTCTAGATGCCGTAGATCAAGATGCGGCGAGTCGACACTGTTCTCATGTGAGCAAGTCCGTCAAGGGGAGATGGAAAAACACTCATCGAAAGATCCAAGTTCAGAATCCAGATGACTCATATGTTGTTAAATGCATATGTCAAGCAATAAGGTCACAACTTCCCGGCGCATCCACATCACAAAATGATGAGGGTGGTGCCATCATGCCACTGGCGGAGGCCCTGGTCCAACGACCTGAGTACCAAGAATTCATTCAGTAACATCTTGAACATCAAGAGTATGTGAACCAAGCTGCTCGTGTCCGTTCAAGAAGGGCGGCATACAAAGAAAGAGGAAGGGCAATACAGGCAAGGTCTGGGTCAAGCAAAGTACAAGGGGCAGAACACGCTCTATCTGATGAGGACAGTCAGGCTAAAGTGAACAAGTGGCTATCAAATCCATCAAATGAGGTGGCCATGAGATTGTCTCCATGGCCCTCTCATAAGCAGACCAAGAATAAATCATTTGAGGTGTTCCAAGCAATGCCAATTGGTGTCAGGGCGGCGTCGGACAAGACCAGCGAAACATCCTCCACATCAACACATTTAAAGAGGAAGAAGGCACGCAAAACTGTTGTAGAGGGTCCTCGTTGTAAGACACGAAGCCAAAAAGGTTCAGATTATGAAGAACTTGGGTCCACCTATGGTGGGTCTTATAATCCCCTATCGGATAGTACCCCTTGTCCTTCTGAAAATGAGATAGAACTCCACCATGGTGGAGAGCATACAGAACAAGTCCTAGCCGCGAATGAAACTCGTTCGGTTGAGGAGCAATTAGCCAACCTTACGGTAACACTTCAGCAAAAGGAAGACGAGCTAGCAGCCCTTAGAATTCAGATGAGCAATAACCAGAACAAAGGAAATGAAGAGGATGGTGGCGCAAGTGCTAGCAGCCAACATGGAGGAGCAGGGCTTAATCTTGAGGCGATCCAAAGAATGATCACAGAAGGGGTAAAGTCCCAGTTGATGCAAACTCAGTACTCGATGCGGCCAGGGTATGTTAAGCCGTACCCACGTGATGTGGACCTTGCTACTTTCCCAATAAATTACAGGCAACCGCAGTTTAGTAAGTTCAACGGGAGTGATCTCCACATGAGCACATAGCACACTTCCTTGCTGCTTGCCAAGATACAGCTAACAACGGAGCACTTCTCCTTAGGCAGTTTGTACAGACATTGTCTGGGCCAGCCTTCACTTGGTACAGCAAGCTACCTCCAAGCTCTATAAAAACGTGGGAAGAAATGCAAATTTCATTCCTCGAGCGGTTTTATAGCACGCAGAGGATAGTAGGTATAACTGAGTTAACGCAAACTGAACAAGGGTTTAATGAGAGGGCGACTGACTTCATAAATAGATGGAGAAACCTAAGTCTTCACTGCCCAGAACCAATCACTGAGCCAGAAGTAGTGCACATGTTCATGAACAATCTCTGGTCAGAAGTGGTTGTCATGTTACATGGAGTGAGGCCCTCACATTTGAAGAGTTAGCTTCAAAATCCACGGATATAGAAAATTTTATGCAGCTTGTCGCTCATCGAACAATAATGACGTTCAACAAGCCTACAGACAAAGGTGGTTAGCGTGAAAAGTTGCCGATGAAACCCAAGTCTGCACAAGCCATGGAGACAACAACGGTAAAACCTTAGTTTTAGCCTGGAAGAGCACCTATAGGGAATCAAGGACAGCGAGATGCACAGGTTGGGAGGAGGCTAACTCTTAGCAAACGACAAAACAGGGAGTATTCTTTCCCTGTAGAAGAAATTGATGACCTTTTCACTGGTTTAAAGGAGTTGAGTCTAATAGAAATTCCCAGGCCCAAAAGACCAGAAGAAACTTCAAAATTTAATGACCCAAATTTCTGTCACTACCATCGCATTTTGGGCCATACACTCAAGCATTGCTTTGTTTTAAAGAATAACATCCAGAAAATGATCGTTGAGGGGACTATTGATGCGGATCTCCTCAAAATCATGACAAAGGGAAAGAAAAAGGCTTCAGCAAATGTCGCCACCCTCCAAGATGATGCGGTGAGTTCCGCGTCTTCAAATATGAAGGGTATTTATGATGATGTAGTACTAATTTCCAAATATGGATGTTCTCCTATGATAATTCCAGGCCTGGCCAAATCAGAAGATTAGCATAAAGGAGAGGCTTACATTCCCTTCAACAATGGTGCAACCCAAGGTTGGGGGCCACGGCGGTCAAAACGCCGTGTACTATGCCCAGTAATTGAAGAAGCCCCTCCTCTGCGCTTCGCACCGAAGATATATCAGCACACCATGAAGCGCATGAGAATACCAAGTGAAGAATTAATGTTCCCACTATTGGTGTGTTCGAGGACGATGAAGAGTCTCTATGCTTCCTTGACGAAGAACCATGAGAAGTTGATAAGGTTCATCTTAGATTAGGTCATCCATTAGCAGACCCTCATCCTGCACCTAGAAAGGAACCAAAAAGCAAGGATGCAGTTCCAAATGATTCGACGGACCCTGCCTGTAGGGTGCCAGTCAAGTATGATGTAATCGCACATTTGAAGAAAATATGAGCTATGCTTTCTGTGTATGATGCTTTGTGTCTTTCATCTCATCTCCGTAAAGCTCTTGTCATGGCACTCATGTTTCCAGAAGACTACAGAGTAGAAGTATCTCAAACTAAGGTAGAAGAATCTGAAGTCCTAAATATGATGTTCACAGATGAGGATATGTTGTTAGGCCCCAAGAAGCACAACAAACCTTTTATCATGTTTGGCGAAATTGATGTATTGCCGATAAATCGCATAATGATAGATGGTGGGTCAGCTATAAATCTGCTACCATTGCGTACACTCAAAAAGATTGGATATTCCAAGGGAGATTTGAGCAAGTCTAACATGGTTATACATGTATTTAACCAATCAGGGCAAGAAGCTAAGGGTACCATTTCGTTGGTTCTAAAATTGGATACACTATCCACATACGTGAAATTTCACGTGATTGATGCGGCCACATCATATAATACATTGCTTGGACGCCCATGATGTGGCACCCCGGCTCATAGAAAACCGGAATGCCCCATATTCCAGCCCAGAGATCGAGATGAAGTCTTCTGGAATACGGCACTCCTTAGCATAGAACAAACCAGCCTTCTATTATTACACGAGTATGAATACAAGGTCTTCTATATTACAATGAATAACATCGGCACGGCGACACTATGCCATCCTCAGTTGCTCTATGCAAGCAGCAGAACAACACGATGCAGCGGAATAATTCTAGCAGCGGAACAACGACGACGATGGTGAACTCCACTCTGCAGGGACTCTGGCTGGAACACTTATCCTAGCTCGCACGAACGGAAACCACGACAAGTAAGCAATCAAATCCGGCATGACCTACAAACTGGCATGACACGCCAGGTCAGTACATTGAATGTACTTGCAAGCTCATAATAACCAGAAGCATTCAAGACAGACAACAGCATGGCAATTACAGGTTAAAGAGGAATTATCATGAGATCATCAGAATAACATGGCATGACCAACATAAACATGATACAGCTAGAACAATATGAGCATATTAATCCAACAATACTAGCATGCAACATGATGACACCATATGCTCCACTTATTCTGCTCGGGTTACCTCGTAACCAACACATGCATCACTTACCAACCTCGGACATCACACGATCATCTCAGGATCAAATCAAGCTTGGTATAAGAAATACTGTAGTAATCGTTAAATGACCACAAGGAGCTTGATCTTTACCCACGATTCTCGCACAATATCACGCATATACAACGACTCGGTATCCTCGATACCACGGTGATCCTTACGGTGATCACAACCACGGCCAACACTTGGTCCCAAACCGCGTTCCTTACGGCGATCGCAACCACGAACAACACTTGGCTCATGATCCTTACGGCGATCACAACCCGACCAACACTTGGTCCCAAACCGTGATCCTTACGGCGATCACAACCACGAGTTGTCATTAATCAAGTTATTCTTATTACTGCTGACTCATGGTGTACCCTACTTTCGAATTGGGACCTTATCCACGGGTGCGGCTATCGGTATATTTAATATACACTCTGCAGAGGTTAGTACACTGTACCCACACTATGGAACCCATGGCCTCGCACTCCCATTAGGGTGGACCAACGGCGTTCCGACAAAACCGATCTACTGCCATGACACTCTTCCGGCCACTCCGACTCACTCCCCTCTGGGCTAAGTCATGGGTGGTCCTTATGTCCGCCTACCTGATCAGGGTAGCGCGCGCCCATAACCTTCCCTCGTTGGAGGCACCGGCGAGAGGCACGACAATAAACCCAGTTAGGACCGTCCCATACCGGTAAGCGTGGTTGCACTGGTTAGCATCGTTTCAGCGGCACCATGACTCAGCCAACAGTTGTTCAAGTTCAATTTAATCTAGTTAACTTGAATGCAAATATGCTGAGCCATGATAAAATACATGAACATGATATCAATATAATCATGAGGGTATCACATAACTATCCACCATATCAACAATAAATCATATCCACTGAGCGTGGCATGCTGACTAGCATGACCATCACCAATACATCAACATGTACTACTAGCAAGCATAAACATATAAAAGCAAATACTAGCAGGTATAACATGATAACAGAGTACAAGACAACATAGCACAAAAGTGAACATGCAAATCTAAACATCACCGGAACAATGATAACCATCTTTTCAACAAACAAACATTTAATAAAGATTCAAGTTGAAAACCATGGCTACTGCATGACTATCATGCCAGTGGGTATTGTGGCTTGCCTGGGGTGGAAGAAATCACCGCGAGAAAGTGCAGGGAGCTCGCGGAACGAATCGCCGGTAAACGTTCTCTCTCAGAGGGGCTGAATAAGGGCAAGGGCACAATGGTCATTTTCACAGTGTCAAACCAAAGTGAAAGCATGACCAACAGAACGGACTCGACAAAACGAAGAAGTAGGCTTTGGAATCACCTCATTTGGAGTTACGGATAAAAAGTTTTGGAGGGTTGAAGTTCAAGGACTTTTCTGTAAACATTTCATCACAAATAATTCCCTGAGTGGATAAGACAGAAGCACAAAACAGAAACACGCTTTTGGTCAGCGAAAACGTATTTCCTGGAATAGGTTTCCACTTATCCACGTTAGCGTGGACTAGTCAACGCGGGGCCGGCTCCTGTGGGGCTGACAGGTGGGGTCATGAGGGGAGGCAGGGCCCGCTGGCAGGGGCCAGGCTGGCTCCGGGCGAATCATCGTCTTCCTCCTCTCCTCGCTCATGTTCGTTCATGAACAGAGAGGAGAGCAGGGAGGGGGCAACGCTGGGGCGGCTGGCTCCGGCCGACTCCGGCCAGGGCGAGGCCACCGGCGGGTGCGGCGGGGCCAGGCGCACCCGTTCAAGCGAAGAACAGCCGCCGGGGTGGCCTGGAACAGCGGCGCAGGGCGGCGGCCTGAGGAGGACCGAAGGCGGGCGCCAGCTGTGGTTCACGGTTATGTCGCCGTCTCCGGTGATGCTGAGGGGGTGGGGCGTCTCTACAGGATGTGGGCAACGTGTGGGAGGGGTCAGGAGGTGTAGAGGGGGCCTGCGGTGGCCGGAATAGAGATGAACTCTGGTGGTGGCCGCGGTGGCCGAAGAAGAAAACGACGAGATTGGGCGACGCCGATGGTCGAGGAGGCTTTGGGAGAGGCTGGTGAGGTGTGGAGGGGTTCGGGGGCCCTTATATAGGCGCGGGGGAGAGCTCTAGAGCTCACGAGCGAGCTCCTGACCGAGCTTTAATGGCGGGCAAGGGCTGGACGTGGCACGGGCATGGCGCTAGCGGCGCATTTAAGGCAAACAACGACGAACCATCGATGCAGGGCGACGTAGGGCATCACGGGGAAGCTCATGGACAAAGTTTGAGGTCGAGACAAGGAGGGAGGAGACGAGCACAGTGGCCGGACCGATCCAGAGCATGCACTGTGCGTGATGCCAGCGTGATCACCACAGGCTCTGGTGCAAACCGCATGCTCTGGCCGGGCCGACCATGTCCAGTAGATTGACCCTAGTGACCTAAGTATAATTGAGGAAATAAATCATTCCAGGGGCAAAGAAGTGATTTGCACTTAGCTCCAAAGTAAATCAGCAGCCAAGTGTTTGTGTTGTGCAGTGGGGACACCAGCTAGGTAACTCAGTAAATAACTTGTCTGGGAGGTTTATCTATCGACGGACTTTCATCCTGGTGGTTTTGAGGGTAAATGGATCAAGATTTACTTCAGTTGCTTCACAACTGACAAAAATGGTCCAAAAATAGATCATGATGGTGCACTCACATGGAGTGTCAACTTGGGCTAATATTGGGCAGAGCTTGATCATTTGGACATATGAAGATGATGTAAAAAGCTCATGCCAAATGGACAGGCCAAAATAGCACTTGCTTCGCAAACATCATTTCTGTCCAGAAACTTGAAATAATTTTGGTGGTCAAATGGATCAATGAAATGATGCCAAATTGGGTGGAGAGATGTTTTATGGGTAGAATAATGATCTGGTAATTTATCAGAATTTTTGAAGCAATATAAAATACACTTGCTTCACAACCTGAAAATATTGCCAGAATCAAAGATATGCTCCCGTGCCCACATAGATGATTGGATGGGGCTGCAAATGGGTGGAGGGGATTAATATGAGCACATTAAGGAGTGTGCAAAAGTTCATCTTATTTGGATACTGTAGGTGTCAAAACCAGCGGATCTCAGGTAGGGGGTCCTCGATCTGTGCGTCTTAGGTTAATGGTAACAAGAGGCAAGGAACACAATGTTTACCTAGGTTCGGGCCCTCTTGATGGAGGTAAAACTCTACTTCCTGCTTGATTGATATTGATGATATGAGTAGTACAAGATTTGATCTACCACGAGATCGTAGAGGCTAAACCCTAGAAGCTAGCCTATGATGATTATGATTGTGATTGTCCCTCTAAGGACCAACCTCTACGGTTTATATAGACACCGGAGAGGGCTAGGGTTTACATGGAGTCGGTTACAAGGAAGGAAATATAATATCCAGATCACCAAGCTTGTCTTCCACGCAAAGGAGAGTCCCATCTGGACACGGGACGTAGTCTTGAATATTGTATCTTCACGCTGCAATAGTCCGGACAAAGTATATAGCCCGGCAGCCCGAATACCCCCTAATCCGGGACTCCCTCAGTAGCCCCTGAACCAGGCTTCATTGACGATGAGTCCGGCGTGCAGTCTTGTCTTCGGCATTGCAAGGCGGGTTCCATCTCCGAATACTCCAAAGTAATCATCGAACACTTGAACCGTGTTCGGATTTGCAAGATGATCTTCACATACCACCGTAGGGGGCATATCATAAATCTGATATGCTAGCAATCTTTGTGCGTCGTGCCCTTGTATCGTGGCCCGGCCCAACATGAATAGGTTTTTCTTAGCCCACCTCGATACACGTTGCGAGGCGGTTTTATTGGCACGCCTTGCCAAAGTAGAGATCATGTTCCCCTTATTATGGGTTCTTCCATCAATACGAGCATGTGCCACCCCACGACGACTGTTGGTATGACTCCGTGTTTTTAGATAAGTCTCAAGCGGTCACGCTGAGGACTCTTGATATTCACCCCCTTTATAAAGGGGCCGAGGCCTATACCTCTTTTCCACCACCCTTGCGCCCTTTCGCATCTCGAGTTCTAACACCCGAGACCCAAACTCAAACACCCCAGATCCTCCAGTATGTCCGGATCCAACCTTCAAGGCCGGTGGGTGGCTTCCTCGATCAAAGAGGAGGACATTATGAGGCTTAGGGAGGTCGCATATCTGACTGCCGACATCCAGCACAGGCTTCTTGCTCCAGGGCAGGTCATCCCTACTCCCGAGCCTAATGAGAGCGTCGTGTTTGTTCCTCACTTCCTCCGCGGCTTGGGCCTCACCCTTGATCTCTTTGTGAGGGGGCTCATGTTCTATTACGGGTTAGATTTTCACGATCTAGCTCCGGACGCTATCCTCCATATCTCGTCATTCATCATTGTGTGCAAGGCTTTTCTCCACATCACTCCACACTTCGGCTTATGGCTCAAGACCTTCAATGTGAAGCCGAAGATGATCGAGGGGCGACATGCGGAGTGCGGAGGTGCCATAATAAGCAGGAACACCGATGCCCCATGGCTAGAGGGTTCTTTCCCAGAGGTATCTGATTTATGGCAGTGGAGGTGGTTTTACGTCACGGCTCCCAGAGGCACAAAGTGGGTGGCTGCCCCCGACTTCCGCTCGGGCCCTCCGTCACAACTGGCATCATGGACCAATGTAGGACTGGATTGGGGGTCTGCTAGTGATATACCAACACTGTAGAGCCGTATCCGGGAGCTTCTTGAAAGGGACATTGACCTTGTCAGCATATTCAGGTAATGCTAATCCGACGGATGTTGCCGTGCAAACGCCGGCCTCTCTGGATGTGGGAGCTCAATCCAGAGGGTCTGCGGACTATTCAGCACTTCTTCGGCCTGAAGCTCGAAGGGATTTGTAAATTATTCTTTGGACCACAAGTAAAGTGTCCGAACACCACCGAGGATGCGGGCTTAAGCTGCTATCGCCTAGATACCCAAGTAAGTAACCCCGAAACCGGACACTTCGTTTATATTTATCATAATTATTATTCTGAAAATCCTCCGCGCCCAGGAATGGCTCAGCAAAGCGGAGAGAATCAGGTGTCCGGCGCCACTTCCCGAAGGCTCGCCTAGCCCTGCCATAGCCAAGATGTTTGGCCGAGTGCTTAGCAAAATGCCCTCAGGGAAAGACGAAGGGAAGAACAGAGAAGCCGAACTTCACACACTGCGCATCTAAACTGGGGGAATTGCTTCCTCCCCGAAGAAGGATAGTCGGGGAGGGGAGTCTAAGGCCTCCTCCCCGCACGGGAAGAAGAGGGCCGCCTCCAAAGACTTGGAGACGGAGATGCCTAGACAGGGGAAAAAGCGTCACCAGGAGGCTCTGCCCCGACGGGCGCCCTCACCGCGTCATACCCGCCAGCGGGCCAGCCCTCCACCGAGCTGTAAGTTAACCGCAAATTCGAAGGTACTACTTTTCTCCGAGTATAGTAACCAGGATCCATTCTTTGCAGTCTGGCTAGAAACTCTTCTCAACAGAGTTCGTCTTTGGGGGACCTCCCTCGGAGATGATGGAGAGTGAAACCCCACCAACCTCTCCGGCTCACGAGGCAGGCGACCCCGAGGTGTTGTCACGGATGAGTCCGGATCTGCCGAAGCCAGAAGCTACTCCTTTGGCCGCCCTGAGCCCGGAGCGGTCGGCTCCCACGGGGGGCGATGAGAAGGGTCCGGCATGGGTCGATGTCTGGTCGGACATACTGACAGGCCTTCTGGAATGAGCTGCACTCTCGGAGGAGCACCACTCATTAATGAGCACGGTGCTCAAGAAGATTTCATCCGCCAGAAGCGGTTTGAATGAAGCATTTACAAGCCTGCTCAGAGGCTTTGAGGTATGTAATGACAAATACATAATTTTTTGGCTGTGAGGCACGCACTAGATGTGCTCCATATGGATAGTAGCTCCTGAGACTCTAGTTTCCCGCCATAGGCGGCAAACGGAGGATCATATTGTGTAAGTAATGAATGCGCTGTATATATGCGCAGGTATCTAAGGATCCGGCAGCCGACCAGTCCGTTGAAGTTGCCGAACTAAGGAGGCAGATTGGAGCTATTGACGCCGATATCATGTTTCGAAATGAGCGGCTGAACGAGTCACAAGGTATGTGCTCTGCTTTCCTAAATATGTTTTATAAGAAAATTTGAGAGGGGCATGATATTAATGCGATATGCTTGGTGCTGCTGCCGTGGAAGCCCTGAGGGCGGAACTTGCCCAGGCCAAGGAACAAGCTCGGGCTAGCAATGCGGCGGCCCCAAAGGCGGCCGAAGAGTTGAGAGTCGAACAGGCTGCTCATCGCCGAAGCGAGGACAAGATAGCCGAAATGGCTGTGGAGTTGAAAAATGCTGCCGACCGGTTTGAGCTCCTTAAAAAGGAGAATCTGGTTAATTCGGCTGATCTGAACAAGGCACTTAATGCAGCCAAGGAGATGCGGACCAAAATCAGGGATGTGCAGGAGGAGCTTCGATAGGCCGGGAAAATCGCGGCTGGGAGCCCCTACTTATTGTAGATGAAGTTTTTGGATCCGAAGTATGCTCCCCCGATTCGATGCTGGAGTCCTACAGACGCGTATGCGGACTTGGCGAAGAGTACAGCTGATGCGGCCATGTTTTTTGAGGATCAAGGTGTTAAAGAAGTGGAGAAGCTGTTCTGGTCTCAATTTAATGCTCCCGCGCGCCCATTGCTGTTGAGTGAGAAAATGGCTGCTGTGGCTGAGCTTCATAGGCTGTCCGGGCTTGCAATGCTATCTGTAATAGACCATCTTTGGCCGAAGGGTCCTAAGCCGGACAGTTATTTTGGTTTGGTGCAACAATTCCTCGGTGCCGTATCTCAGATCGACGCCATGAGGAGGTCGGCGTGTATAGAGGGTGCCCAGATGGCACTTGCCCGTGTTAAAGCATATTGGACAGATATGGAGGCCACCATTATTGCTACCCAGAATCCGGTGGGAGGCCAGGATCCGGCCGAGCACTACTTGGAGCAGGTAACAGAAGGTGCTCGCTTAATAGAGGCTCAATGCTCTAAGAATGTCATGTTCGAGTGACAAATCACTTCATTGTAAAAACAATGTTATTTTGATTATGAGGCTGTATTTATACTTTGTGCCTCAAAGTATTATTGTGCCTCCTGTGCGGCCGTTTTTATGTCTATGTGTAATCTGAAAGTTAGCAGTCGTTGGCTTCAGCCACCCATGCATACAATGCGGGGGTGTTCGCAAAAAATATGCGTAGTCACACTTGATCCAACGTCTTGGTCCGTTAAGGAGGTGATTGCACGTCGAACTTGGCAATCGGACTATATAGCTGTAACACTTTCACTTAGCCATAGGAGTTTGACGGCGGGGCTACTATGTAGCCCCTGGTACCTTCGCGTGCATCCGAATATGGGCGCGTGTGTACATGACCGGGAAACGGACCTTCGTTAATGCGGAGGAATCCTAAAGATTCCGGTAAGTCTTCGAGTGGTTGAACAGTCACTCGCTGTATCATGACAATCAGTTTTCGGCTTTCTCTATTGAGGTGCTCATCCGGAATAACCAGGGCACAATCATAGTAGTTATCCTTTGGCCGCCTTAGCCGATAAAAACGGAACGTAATGTGGCAAACCCAGGAGCCGGGCGAACCCAACATTTGACCAAAGACATGATTCGGAGCTGATGCATATAAGGCCAAACTCGTGACGCCGAACACTCCCGAATGTATTCGGACTTTGCAACATAAAATGAGTTGAGGAATGCCCTTTCATTATGAACCCTGTAGTTCCAGGTACGTGCGTTAATCTGTCGTGGCGAAATGCTAATAACGGCAGTACCCTCTATCAATATAGTACCCATGGGATGTGGGAATAACAAGAGACAATAAAAAGGTTTACACAGGGGCTTAATCTAAAGAGAAACCTGTGAGCGGGGCCCTGCTGCACGTCTGTGCCTTTATCTCCGTTACGCCGTCTTCTGGAAGGGTATCGCACGAATTGTGTCTGTAAAAAAGAAAACTCATGTAGAAGAGTACAACGTAAGCGTGCGATGGATAGTAAAAGTGTAAGAAATTGGCCTGCCAATAAGGTCGAGCCAAGAGTGGGGCTGTATTAAATATCTATATCCCCTGGTGTCCTCTATGGGATTACGTACATGGCGCCCTGGATCAGTCTTATCTGGGCTGCCAGACTCGTCTAACCGTGTCCGTGGTCTTAACGACCAGTCGTGCTTTCTGGTATTGGAGGCCGCTTAGAATCCGACCGCTGGAGCCGTCGCGTATTCCTTCGCGCGTGAAGAGCCCTCTGTGTTTTCCGATAACGGTGATGACGCCTCGTGGGCCGGGCATCTTGAGTGTGAGGTAGGCGTAATGCGGTACTGCATTGAAGCGGGTGAAGGCCGTTCTTCCAAGCAATGCGTGATAGCCACTTTGGAAGGGTGCGATGGTGAAGAGTAGTTCTTCGCTTGTGGAGTTGCGTGGGGAGCCGAATGTTACCTTAGTACGAAGGAGCCCCTGCCGTAGGCTTCAACGCCTGGTATCACCCCTTCAAAGGTGGTGTTGCTTTGGTTGGTTCTGGATGAGTCTATCCCCATCCTGCGGACAGTGTCCTGGTATATTAAATTGAGACTACTGCCGCCGTCCATGAGGATGCGAGTAAGATGGTATCCGTCGATTATTGGGTCAAGCAACAGGGCATCTGATCCTCCGCGCTGAATATTAGTCAGGCAGTCCGTGTGATCAAAGGTGATCAGACAAGCCGACCAGTGTTAGGTGTGGGTACGACGGGCTCTATAGCGTATGCGTCTCTGAGCGCGCATTCGTGCCTTCTCGTGGATGTGTGAGATGCGTGGATCATGTTTACTTTTTTTACCTCTGATGGGAATTTTTTCTGTCCCCCTGTGTTCGGCTGGCGAGGCTCATCCTCGTCTTCACTTGGTGTTTCCCTTCCCTTGTGTTCGTCATTTAATTTGCCGGCCTGCTTGAAGACCCAACATTCTCTGTGAGTGTGGTTCGCAAGTTTTTCGGGGGTGCCATGAATTTGGCACTGTCTGTCGAGGACTCTGTTCAGACCGGACGGTCCCTCTTTGCTACCTTTAAATGGCTTCTTTTGTTGACCGGGTCGAGAGCCCCTGAATCCGGCGTTGACCGTTGTGTTGTGCGGGCTCTCTTCCTTGTTTTGACATTTGTTTTTATTGCGCTGTGGCTTCCCGTTGCCATCCCTTATTTCGGATGTGCTTGGGTCGCTGGTGCCTTTACGGGCCAACCAGCTATCTTCACCCATGCAAAAGCGGGTCATAAGGCTTGTTAAGGCTGCCGTTGTCCTTGACTTTTCTTGGCCGAGGTGTCTGGCGATCCACTCATCCCGGATGCTGTGTTTGAACGCCGCTAAGGCCTTGGCATCCGGACAATCAATAATTCGATTCTTATTAGTGGGGAATCTGTTCCAAAGCTTGCGGGTGGACTCTCCGGGCTGTTGGATTATGTGACTTAAATCGTCCGCATCCGGAGGCCGGACATAAGTCCCTTGAAAATTGGCCCTGGAAGCGTCCTCGAGTTCCTCCCAACTTCCAATTGAATTTTCAGGGAGGCTTTTCAACCAGTGTCGAGCTGGTCCCTTCAGCTTGAGGGGAAGGTATTTGATGGAGTGGAGGTCATCCCCACGAGCCATGTATATATGCGGGATAAAATGCTCGATCTAGACCCTTGGGTCTGTCGTTCCGTCGTATGCCTCTATGTTCACAGGTTTAAAACCCTGTGGAAATTCATGGTCCAGTACTTCTTCGGTGAAGCATATGGGGTGAACAACCCCTCTGTATCTGGTCGTGCTGTGGCATGTCGTTGACTGTTGTTGTGTCCAGTGTTTATTCTGAACTGGTATCCGATCGGTATGATTGTTTTGGTGACCATAGTCCCGCGCCGGGGTGTGTCCTTTAGATCCGTCGATGGACCTGGCCGCGTCGGCTTTCTTGACAAGGAGCTCGCGTGAATCGTGTTCGGTGTCAGTAGCTGCTCTGTTGCGGTTATGAAGTGGTTTATCCGGCCTCCTGGCCGTGTTGTTTTTTGGTGGAACAGCCTCGTCGTCGAATTCTGGTAGTAGCTTGCGTTTTTGGTAGCTCTTTGTATGGCGATCGTCGCCGTACTTTTCTTCAGTGTCTAGCACTTTATTCCATCTGTGATTGAGCATTTCCTGTGCGGACTTTAGCCATTGCTTCTACTTCTTTAGACTTCTCGTAGTGGCCATAAGCCTTCTATGGAGGTTATCTCATGCCAAGCGTGTTTCCGGGATGATGAATGCATCGTCATCCGGACTGTGTTCTTGTCCCGGGGCAGTTTGATTAATTCGTCCCTCGGGATCATTGTGATTGGGCGTCTGCTCCGAGCTGTGTTCGGCGTGACCTGGCTCATCCTGCTCCATTGCTGGGTCCATATGGTCGTTGTTGCCTTCGGAGTTGACTGGGGTGTCGATCTTTCTGGCGCTCTTGTCGCTATTTTTACTGTTGCTAGACTTGGAGCGGCGTCTACGCCGTCGTTTTGGCTTTTGCCTGGGGGTTTTATCTTCCGGATTGTCGCCCTCGTCCTCCTTGGGCGTATCCACCATGTATATATTGTATGACGAGGTGGTAGTCCAGCGACCCAGTGATTCTGAATCTTCTCCTGCATCGTCGTCCATACCGTCGATGTCTTCGGAGTCGAAGTCAAGCACGTCTGATACATCATCGATAGTGGCAATGATGTGGGTGGTGGGTGGGCAACAAATTCGTTCGTCGCCTGCTTCCCACTCGAGCCGGACATAGTTCGCCCAAGAGTCTTCTGACAGAGAGAGAGAGATTTAACGAGTTCAGCACGTCGCCAAAGGGCGAGTGCTGGAAGATATCCGCAGCGGTGAACTCCATTATGGGAGACCATCTAGGTTCGGCGGGCTCAGGAGCACGCGGACTGGAACCTACACCCAAACACGAGTCCGGGGGTCCGGTGTCATAGGCTTCTTTAGGGGTGAGGCCTGTGTTCAGCTCCAATGTCGATGAGTGTGTGGCCCCAGGGACAGGGTCCATCCACCCGTCCTTGGGCAACGCAATATGCTCCGGATTTAGGTCCGGGGCTACTGCGGGGGTGATATCCCGAGCATTGTCCGACAGCAGGTCTAAGCCATGCTCATCGTGACAGTCCGGCGCTCCTGGCACATGCCCAAATTCGTTGAAGATCAAGTCTTCGTGGATATCTGCCGTGTAGTTCAAGTTTCCGAACCTGACCTGGTGGCCAGGGGCGTAGCTGTCCATCTGCTCCAGTTGGCCCAGCGAATTGGCCCGCAGCACGAAGCCACCGAACACGAAGATCTGTCCGGGGAGAAAAGTCTCGCCCTAGACCGTGTTGTTGACGATTGAAGGAGCCATCAAGCCTTGCAGCAACGACACAGAGGAACTCTCAATGAAAGCACCAATGTCAGTGTCAAAACCGGCGGATCTCGGGTAGGGGGTCCCGATCTGTGCGTCTTAGGCTAATGGTAACAGGAACCAAGAAACACAATGTTTACCCAGGTTCGGGCCCTCTCGATGGAGGTAAAACCCTACTTCCTGCTTGATTGATATTGATGATATGAGTAGTACAAGAGTTGATCTACCACGAGATCGTAGAGGCTAAACCCTAGAAGCTAGCCTATGATGATTATGATTGTGATCATCCCTCTAAGGACCAACCTCTCTGGTTTATATAGACACTGGAGAGGGCTAGGGTTTACATGGAGTCGGTTACAAGGAAGGAAATATAATATCCGGATCGCCAAGCTTGTCTTCCACGCAAAGGAGAGTCCCATCCGGACACGGGACGTAGTCTTGAATCTTGTATCTTCACGCTCCAATAGTCCGGACAAAGTATATAGTCCGACAGCCCGGATACCCCCTAATCCAGGACTCCCTCAGATACTCCTAGCTAGTACTTCCTTCACAAAGTCTTGTGTCTGACAGAAACTTTGAAAATCCACTGAGAAAGATTGGCTAGGCAAATAAAGTTGAACTTGTGCATGGGGTAATTATTTGGACATATAAACATGCCCAAAAAGGTTAGGAGTCAATAGCAGAAATATAAATGACACTTCCTTCACAAAGTGCCATTCAGGGTAGAATAGAAAAAATAATATTGGGGAATTATTTTTGAACATGGCAATGAAAAGTTTTGCCATATTGATCAAGATATGACCCAAACAATTTATGATAATTATTTGGGAATTTTAGGAGTGAGGGAAATATAGGTTGCTTCACAACCTTGGGCAATTTGAGTTATTCCTTTAATAGAAAAGGAATATTCCAATAAAAAGAATATTGGGATTTGGGCTAGGATTGAAATGACATGGTCTAGGGAAAGATTTGGGAATGACAAGCCACTCTGGAAGCAAAGAAGAATGCATCTTCTTCAGTTTCCAGACAACAAAGCCACGGAAAAAGAAAACTCAGGCAAAAACCTCGAAAAACAAAAGAAAAAGAATGGACCAAAAATCAGGCTGTCACACATGGTTACATGACAATTAAGTTGTGCCATCCACTTTACATCAGTGTATCAAATATATAGATCGGACAGGTGATACACTGAGAATATTTGCTGATAAGAAGCCATTCACAATAGCTGAATCTTTCTATGCTCTCGCAAAGTTCTACTTCGAGCCTGTTGATAAGGTGCAAAAGCCAAAATCCTGGAAAATACCCGAGTCAAATGTGGTAGAAAAATAGGTCGCAGAATCCTCGTCAAAGAAAAAGACCTATCAGTATATACCAAGCAACCAAAGGAAAAAGGGTGACCCAATATTTCGTGTCATAGACAAATTTCGTGACATGAAAGGTACTAATTTCCCTACGCCTTTACCTCCTTTGGTACAATATAGAATAAAACAATCCCAAAAAGAGCCGCGTCATTCAAACATTGGTGAAAGTGAAAATAAAAATACAACACAAATATCTGTGTTTAACAAAGATGATGAATCTTTACCCATTTCTTTGTATGATAACAGGGTCTTGTACATGATGCAGCAAATGGGTTATGACATTGCCACTGGCCCGTCCCTATGTGATGGCCGGGGATAGCTAGCACCATTCGAAAAGGTGTTGTCTCAAGAATAACTCAAAGCTCTGCATGAAGACCATTTTTTAAGAGAAATGAAGCATGGGTTAGGATACGAGGTTTGGATGGCTTCGGCTGAGTATACGGACATGACAGAAGCATCTCCACAAATGGAGGATGGCAACCAATTCACCGTCGATGACTTGGAAGAAATAAATATTGGTACGGCTGATGATCCTCATCCTATTTTTATTAGCAAACATTTGTCCACAGAAAATAAACTACAATATCATGAGTTCCTGAGTGGAAATAGAGATGTATTCGCTTGGACTTATGAAGAAATACCTGGGTTGGATCCAAACATAGCTGTCCATCGCCTTGTCGTGCGAGATGATGCAGTACCCGTGAAGCAAGCTCAAAGAAAGTACCTGCCTGAAATACTTCCACAAATAGAAGCCGAGGTTGACAAACTCATAGCCGCAGGGTTCATTAGAGAAGTTAAATACCCCACATGGGTCTCTAGTATTGTACCCATTAAAAAGAAGAATGGTCAAACACGCATATGTGTAGATTTCGGGGATATGAATAAAGAATGTTCCAAAGATGGATTTCCCAATACCCATCTCTGAAATACTAGTTGATTCTACTATGGGGCATGAAATATTTTCTTTCATGGATGGTTGTTCTGGCTATAATCAAATTAAAATGGCACCTGAAGATGAAGAGTTAAAATTAATTACTCCAATAACTTACGACTATAAACTATGATGCAAAAAAACGAGACATACGCCTCACCCTCATGAATAAACTAAGGCGCAAAAAATTATATTATTACTCATACCCTCAAGAGTATAAAATGGGGCACATAACAAAAAAACTCCAACGACTTACGAGTATAAACTGTGATTCCAAAAATTTCAGACGTGCTCCATACCCTCAAGAGTATAAACTGGGGCACACAACAAAAAAAACTCCAACGACTTACGAGTATAAACTGTGATGCCAAAAAATCAAATGTTCTCCATACCCTCATGAGTCTAAATTGGGGCACAAAAAAATAATTACTCCAACGACTTACGAGTATAAACTGTGATGCAAAGAAAAGAAATCATCAAGCGTACTCCATACCCTCATGAGTCTAAACTGGGGCACAAAAGAATAATTACTCCAGCGACTTACGAGTATAAACTATGATGCAAAGAAACTAAATCATCAAGTGTACTCCATACGCTCACGAGTCTAAACTGGGGCACAAAAAATAATTACTCCAACGACTTACGAGTATAAACTGTGATGCCAAAAAAAAATTCATCAGAGGTACTCCATACCCTTAAGAGTATAAACTGGGGCACGAAACAAAAACTCCAATGACTTACGAGTATAATCTGTGATGCTAAAAAATAATCAGACGTACTCCATACCCTCAAGAGTATAACTGGGGCAAAAAAAATAGTACTCCAACAACCTATGAGTATAGACCATGATGCCAAAATAAATCATTAGACATACTCCATACCCTCACGAGTCTAAACTGGGTCACCCAAAAAAATGTGTATGTATATACTCCACATCTGCACGAGTATACACTGGGGCATCAAAAAAATGTATATATACATACTCCATACCTTCACAAGTCTAAACTAGGGCACCCAAAAAAATACATACGCCTCCGATGCTATGCCAAGCATTGGAAATACGCTCAGAAAAATATATACGCATATTTTCGAGCTCTGAATCCGAATATTAATTAAAAGAAAAATACTCGCATTCAGACCTTGAGTGGTATTTGTTGACACCGATTTTGGCCAAAAGGAAATATAGTGTGAATAAAACAAATAAATTACTTAAATGGTGAAAATTATAAAATAAACCACTAAGTGGAAACGACAATTGTGAATTTTCATCGCTTGACATAAAAAAGCAGACACACAAAATAAATTAATAAAAGGGTTGATATTTAGGAAATTTGCAAAGTGAATACAAATCTCCATGGAAAATTCGTCCCGACTAAAATCATACGTAACCTTTATCCATGCACGTCACCACCTACGGCGGGTGCCAGATACCAACAAAAAATCATATCGACCATATGGTAAATGAAGTCCTTGTTCCATCATCGATGAGAAATATCGATGCGACGCATAAAAATATACCGCCCTAACAAAATATACATGCAGTATATAAGAATAAATAAATGACTCTTCCAATAAGGTATCGATGCATATGTATCCACTTAGGAAATATTTGGTCTACATGCTCATCTCATATCATATATGACACTAGACTTTGAATTGTGGAGAAAATAATTAGGCACACACCCTCACATATATAAGCCTTAATGAGACACTAATAACTAATCAGGTTTAGTGGCCCATTAAAAAAATACGGCCACGTTGCATGGCCGTAGGCTTATGCATGCATGCTCAACGGTGAATACAGGCCTACCTAGCGTGCAGAGGGGCTGGTGATACACTGCTCCAATTCTAATTGCTCCGTTGTGCTGCCACTGCTGTTGTTGTGCTCCCACTGGTGCTATCAACCACACACATATACTGCTGCTGTAGAAAAAGGCTCATATATGCTACTGCTGCAAAACCGTCGTCCGACGCTCTAATCTTCTTGCTGCTCCCTATATCTCTCATCATATTCATATTTCTTCTTGGTTGATCATTGTGCTACAAACCAAGGAGTATGTCTTATGTATCCTCATCTTGATATTCTGCCTTGGCTAATCACCGTGATATGAGTCAAAGAGTAGTTCTGTTCAGGAGAGGAAAATTTGTCCTTGATTGGTCTTTCTTATACAAACCAAGAAGCATTCTCCATATATCCTCAACTTGATATTCTACCTTGGCTGATCATCGTGATACGAGCCAAAGTGCAGTTATGTTCAGGAGAGGAAAATTTGCCCTTGATTGGTCATTGTGAAACAAACCAAGGAGCATTCTCCATATATCTTCATCTTGATATTTTACCTTGGCTGATCATCATGATACGTCCCAAAGAGCACTAATATTTAAGAGAAGATAATTCATCCTTGGTTGATCATTGTGATACAAACCAAGGAGCATTCTCCATATAGTCTCATCTTGACATTTTTCCTTGGCTGATCATCATGATACAAGCCAAAGTGCGCATATGTTTAGAGCAACAAAAATACTCCTTGGTGGATCATCATGATACAAATCAAGGAGCATACAACATATATTTCCATCTTGTCATTTTTTGCCTTGGCTGATCATCATGATACGAGCCAAAGTGCGATTATGTCAAAGAGGATAAATTCCAATCCTTGGTTGATCATGGCGGCCTAAACTAAGGAGGACATATTTCCCCTTGCATCATAAATGAGAGCGACGCAAAGGTAAAGCTCGGGCGAAAACAAATATGAAACATACACAAACCCTATATGACCATCTACATAAAATCTTAGAATAAATATGTGCCTGCAAAAAATGCACTCTTCATTTGTTTGAGGTGCACAAAAAAAGACAATGTATGTTGTGTGTGTACCTTCAATCTAGAGCATGAAAATGTATAAATTGGATGCTCGCCAAATTATGTTTAAAGCCTCTTGTTGGTTACACTGCGGACATACATGCTATGCCACGTCAGTAGTAATACAAACAGGAAGATAGAAATGTTATTTACATCTGTCATATAGATGATTAAATAAGCATACTCTAATGCATATAAAATGTGCTAAGTGAAATCCAACGTGTAGACCTTAGATAATGAAAATACTAGTTGTCTCGGTCCACACTTAAATAAAATATGTCCATAAAAGGAAATGAATGCATGTAGGTTAAGTTAAACATATAATCCTACATATATAAAATATGAAATCTAGAGCGTACAGACTCTATGCAACATGCATATACTGTCCACTGATGGTTAGGGTATATGCATATGACCCATAAAAAAAATAAAGGATATTGCATCTAGATCGCTTTAGTCCTAACCAAAACACATTAATACGCTTAGCAGATGCTATCATCAAACATATCAAATCAAACAAGATAACATATGGGATGATTCTGATATTGGAACCCCTCTTTTCTTAAATTTCCATGCATGTGCACAGGCCAACATAGATTAAATCATATGCCCCATCATTTCATGCATGCTCATATGTGCGTAAATAAAAGGTGTAACATGCATGTATTAAGTGGATACTCTTCTAGTCGACTCATCACTCGTTAAAATGAAATGACCTAAAAAATGATTAAGATAGCCGCATGGTCATATTAGCATATGTGGGTTAGGTCGACTACAGAAATTAGGTGTTCGATGCAAAAATCATGCATTGCACTCGTACTCTATGTACTACTCATAAGAGTACATGCGTAAAAATATAAATGAACAAGACACATGATAACTTGAAGAAAATCGAGAATGCTCCCTCGAGCACACCGATGTCGACGACAGCAAGGAGGAGTGATTTTTATTTATCATTTTGTAGTAGTCATGTGTCGCAATTCTATGTAATAGGATAGTTGGAATTCTTAATCAGGGGTTTTCTCTGCGGAGATGTAATTAATATACCTTTTATGTAAATGTAAGAGTTCTGGAAATAAAGTACCTGCAATGTTTGATCTCCATTTTATTTATGCATTTATGCACTTAAATTTATTTACTCTGTATCAATGACGTGGACGCGTGTTCTCGTCCCTGCCATTTTCCCGTCATCAGATTGCTACCACAGATGCTTTTTAGAGAGTGCCATGGGCACAGAGGTCTGTAGCTGTGCCAGCTAGTGACACTAGAGCTACCACATCAACACCTGCAGCCACTGCCCTAGTTGCCCCTCCAGTTGCAACTCCACCAGCTCTATAGACCTCTTCAGATGTTTTTGTTGCAGGACTCCTCTCCATGCCCCCTTCGCACACCAGAGCTCCCAGAGATCGTGCTTAGAGAACCGCATAGCACTATGCATTTTTGAGATTTTTGGTAACTTGTTGCCAAGGGGGGAGAAAGTGTATAGATCATAGGCTCCGAGAAAGAGAGTGTTTTGCTTTATTTGCCTCTTTTGCTACTTTTTCCTTGCTTGTTTTGTTGCTACATTATTTGTGCTTGTGTGTGAGGTACTCCTACGATCATGTGTTTGATCATATTATGCTTTAATGTGTGCTTGAATGATGATATCTTATCTCTTATGTTGATCAATCATATTCTTGCCTTGGTGATAAGTGCATATTTCATATTCTATGCAGGTCGCAGGCTATGGAGACATACAGACCCATAAGCCACCAGGAGAAGGACTGCTGTGGATTACAGGTTCGACACCAAGGAGCAGCAGGACTTCTATGAGACAGTACTCTTGGACAAAAAGCCCATTGTTAGTGACATGAGAAGGGTTGGTTGGTCATACATTAATGAGAATGCAGATTATTTCCCAGGAGTGCATGACAGCTTAAGATTGACTGGAGTTGATAAGTTTGTTGGTCAGAAACTTACAAAATGGAATGATGAGATGGTGATGCAATTCTATTCCACTACACATTTTTACCCAGATGGAAAAATTGTTTGGATGACTGAGGGTACAAGGTACCAATCTTCTGTTGCTGAGTGGGCCAAGCTAATCAATGCCCCTGAAGAACATGAAGAAGACACAGATGTATATGCCAAGCCCAGGAAAGGACACAACTCCATGACACACATGTACAAGGAGAGTCCTGGTACTGCCTTGGAGACTCACAAATTTGGCTCCATATACTATCTGATGTCAGGGCTGCCCACTATCAACACCATTCTAATATCTACATTCTTGCCCAAGTCTGGAGATGACTGAATGATCAGAGGGCATCCAATCAACTTGCTGCATATGTTTGATATGCCAGAGAAGTTCAAGGTGATGACCTTGATTGTTGAAACAGTCAAGAGGACTGCTGTAGATCAGAAGAGATCATGTGGCTATGCCCCACATATTCAGATGCTCATCAACTCTAAAATGGGAAAAGGTACATATCTTTTGGACAAATAACACCTTCCCCTAAGGCTTGAGTTTGAGGACAATGAGATTGTCATTGATGCATCACATCCTACATTAGTAGAGGCTCAGGAGAAGAGGGAGAAAGCAAAGGTAGAGAAGGCAGCATAGACTTCAAATGTTCCAGATGCCTCAGCTGTACACCTCAAGACCAAGCAGGATAAGCTTAGCTATCTGCTTGAAGCCACGGTGAGAATTGAGAAAGGATTAGCAACACTGACTCAAAACCAAGAAAGTATTGAGAGGATTATCGAGACAAAATTTTAATATCTATACTTGAAGGTCACATAGATACAGACTATAGTTGAGCAACTCCAAGAAGAAGCAGAGGAAAGGAGAGGGAGAGCTACAACTCATGCTTTTCAGAGGGTGCCAAGGGCACAAAGGTCTGCAGCTATGCTAGCCAGTGACACTAGAGCTACCACATCAGCACGTGCGGCTACTGCTCCAGTTGCCCCTCCAGTTGCAACTCCACCAGCTCTAAAGACCTCTTCAGATGCTTTTGTTGAAGGACTCCTCTTCACGCCATCTTCGTGCATCAGAGCTCCCGGAGATCGTGCTTAGAGTGCCGCATAGCACTATGCATTTTCGAGTTTTTGGTAACTTGTTTCTGAAGGGGGAGAAAGTGTATAGATCATAGGCTTCGAGAGAGAGTGTTTTGCTTTATTTTCCTCTCTTGCTACTTGTTACTTGCTTATTTGGTTGCTACATTTTTGTGTGCTTGTGTGTGAGATACTCCTATATTCATGTGTTTGATCATATTATGCCTTAATGTGTGCCTGAATGATGATACCTAATCTCTTATGTATGATCAATCATGTTTGCCTTGATGATGAGTGCATATTTCATATTCTATCATTTTGAGCGCTCCATCAAGATGTATGTGACATAGAAGAGTAACACATGATCCTAATCGATTGTGTATTTGCATTCAAAAGCAATTTTTAAATGATGCACAAGTTTAGGGTGAGCTCTTGCTTATCACATACTTCTCAAAGCGACGATGTACTTCATTTATATTATATTTTATCAAAGCTTTGATCTGTATTTTGTCATCAATTACCAAAAATGGGTAGACTGAAAGTGCAACTAATCCCTGAGTGATTTTGGTAATTCATAACAACATATAGCTCATTGAGCTAATATCCATTCAAGTTAAATGTTTCAGAAAGTTCAGTGATTGGCATGGCATGGACTAGATATGTGAACCCCTCAAAATGTTAAGGACACATATTGGCAAAATTTCAAGACTCTTCATTTTTATTTTAGTGATCCAAGATCACATTGAGTCCACAGGAAAAGCCAATACTATTAAAAGGGGATGAGGTGTTGCATAATGGTCTACTTGCTCAAAATGCTTAGTGATATGCTCCAAAGCCCTCAACCACTTTCTCATATCCACATTTGTCGTAAACCTAAATTCAAACTTGACCCCACCGATTTGATCTATCCGGCGCCACCGAGTTCATTTGACATAGCCACAGACAGAAACCCTAATCAGTTCGGTCTCACCGATAGGCATCTCGGTCTCACCGAGATGGGATTGCAAACTCTTTGTTTCCCTTCATAATGTTTCAGTCTTACCGAGATGAGCAATCGGTCCAACCGAGTTCTCAATGCAAACTCTCTGTTTCCTCTTCGTACCGTTTTGGTCTTACCGAAATGAGCGATCGGTCCCACCGAGTTTGCTGGACCAAGTCTTTGTTTGCTTATTACTAAAATCGATTGCACTGAGTTCATGCAATTGGTCACTTCAAGATGAGGATTTTCCCTAACCCTAGTGCATCGGTCCCACCAAGTTGATCATGTCGGTCCCACCGAAAACCCCAACATTCACATTTTGAACCAGATCGGTCTCACCAAGTTTCACTATTCGGTCTCACCGAATTTAGTAAATTGTGTGTAACCGTTAGATTTTGTGTGGAGGCTATATATGCCCCTCCACCCCCTTCTCCATTTGTGAGAGAGCCATTAGAACATGCCTACACTTCCACTACTCATTTTCTGAGAGAGAACCACCTACTCATGTGTTGAGACCATGACATTCCAATCCTACCACAAGAATCTTGATCTCCAGCCTTCCCCAAGTTGCTTTCCACTCAAATCGTCTTTCCACCATATCCAAATATGTGAGAGAGAGTTGAGTCCTGGGGATACTATCATTTGAAGCACAAGAGAAAGGAGTTCATCATCAACACACTATCTATTAACTTTTGGAGAGTGGTGTCTCCTAGATTGGTTCGGTGTTACTTGGGAGCCTCCATCAAGATTGTGGAGTTGAACCAAGAAGTTTGTAAGGGCAAGGAGATCGCCTACTTCGTGAAGATCTACCCAAGTGACACAAGTCCTTTGTGGGTGATGACCATGGTGAGATAGACAAGGTTGCTTCTTCATGGACCCTTCGTGGGTGGAGCCCTGTGTGGACTCGAGCAATCATGACCCTTCATCGGTTGAAGTCTCCATCAACGTGGATGTGCGATAGCACCACCTATCGGAACCACGCCAAAAATCTCCATGTCTACATTGTGCTTGCCATCTCCAAACCCTTCCCTTTTACCTTCATATGCAGTGTTTTACATTCCACTGCCACACTCTTAGAATTGCATGTGTAGGTTGATAGCTTGACTTGTGTTAAGTTGCTAAAATCTGCCAAGACTTAAAATTGGGAAAATGCTATATTTTAATTTGGTCAAGTAGTCTAATCACCCCCCCTCTAGACATACTTTCGATCCTGCAACGGTGGGGACGTTGGAGCGGCAGCGGTGAGGCATAGGACAGTGTGGTTCAACTCGCTCGGGTACGGCGCACGTCTACCACGTGTATGCATTGCGTCGGGTTGGTGGCGGATGCGAAGGGCGTGAAAACCTGTGCCATGGTAGAAACCCAGACGTTGCGGATTGGCTCGGGGGCTGGCCTTGGTTTCACGGACGTTGATGGCGAGGGGGGGCGGACTAGAGGTGCGGGGCAGCTACCTCCTTGGAAATGAGCTTGCCCCCTGCCCCGTTCGCCTATAAAATAGGATGCAAGACAGGGTGCTCCTCTACACATCTCACTCCTTACTTTCCCTAAGCAGTTCTCGTCCACCATGGTGAGAGGCCGGGGGCGCTGCGCTGTTCCAGTGGCAGCGACGATAACTTCTGCTCAACAACGTCTCCCTCTTACCTCCGAAGAGGTGCAGGCGGAGCCCGCCATGAGAGGAGGTGGGAGGAGGAGAGGTCGCGACCATCATGATGTTCGGGGTTGAGGAGGATGAGGTGGCGCCCTGATCACTCCTCCGCCGATCGCCCAACCTCCAGTGGAGGGCCATTATGGGTTTAGCAGCTAGAATTCGTATTAGACTGCACAGATCCCTGCGTGGTCGTCTCTGCCTTCCTACTCCATTCGTGAGGGTGATGGAGAATCAACAGCCGCACGCATTGGAACTGCACATGAGGGGCTGCGGTGATAGCAGCATGTGGGTGGAGGTGGACTTCCCCGCTCCTCATGTAATGCTCTTCCGATGTGGCTGGAAGACCTTTGCTCGTGCCCATAGGTTGTCGGAGGGGCATGCCCTCCATTTTAAGGTCGATCTGCTCTCCTTCAATGTCTTTGGGTGCTCGGGTGCTCGCTTAGGGTGCTGCACGGAGAGCTCGACCAACGACAAAAGCTCCTCCTCGAGCGATAGCGACGAGGAGGACAATCACGGTGATGACGACGGCGCCGACAGGGAGGACGACGACTCTGACTCCAGTTAAACTCCAGTTGCACCATCACCGTCAGATGGCGACACCACCATCTGCTCCTGCATGTACTCTCTAGTAAGGCATTCTACTAGGGAGTTGGATGTGGAGGCATGGATGGTGCCTTCTGCTCCTCCAGCAGCCTTCCAGCTGGACCCTGGCACGATTCCTCGTGGGCTCCGGCTTTGTTCGCCATACCACGTCCTGCTGGCCTTGGTGGCGATGGCCATAGGGTCTACTCCACCGCTCTCTTCACCATCACCTTAGCCCACGCCCTCCCGGTCTTGTCAGGCTCCTCGCCAAGGGGCCAGATGGGGTCAGGCTGGGCTTCTGCCCAGGCGCTCCATTTGCCCTCTTTACCTCCCATCGTGGTGCTGTGACGCCCGGATAATCATGCTACAGTAATCTCATATTAATGGTGCCACGTCACCTCTGTCACTGTAGTTAATCTCGGGTTAATTCGAAACCGCTTCAAAATTCAAACTCAAATTAATGTCAACAATAAAAGTTTTCAAAAGTTGAAACAAAAATGTTCGGTGGGTGCTGGATATTACAAGGGTAACTATAATAAAGCAAACACATTTTTATAAAATGCCTAAATGATTTAAATTGAAATAAAATAGAAAAGAAAATAAATAAAAGAAAAGACATTACAAAAAAACAAAGAAAAGGAGAAAGCCCCCCGGCCCCTTGGGCTTCGGCCCACCAGGCCGCCCGACTGGCCCACTGGCCCAACCGGCCACCCTCCCACCACTTCCTTATCCACTCCCTCCCCCCAAACCCTAACCGTCACACCCCCCACACCCCGAAAATATCTCCCCCCTCTCTCCCCCGATTTGGATCGGGATCGAGGAGGAGGTCGTCGACGCCGACACCCTGCGACCGGACTCCGTCGCCCCGCCGCCCGTCGCCGGCGCTCCCCCACCGGCCTGCCTCCTCTACGCCATCATCCCCGTCACCCCCTCGACCACCGCTGCCCAGTCCCTACACTGCCGGTGATGCCCCGGCCTCTCCCCTCTTCCTCTCCCTGTGTTGGACGTCGCCATTCCCGCCGTCCCGTGTGCGCGCTCACCGCGCCGTGCCCGCGCACCGCACCCGCCCGTCGCCCGACCTCTCCTCTGCCAGTACCGCCGTCGCCTAGCACCATAGCTCCGCCCCCCGACTCCTTCAGCCTCCCTGCTGCCGGCCCGCGCCCGTGGACCCTTCCCCTTGCTCGCCGCAGCTCCGGCACGGCTCTACCCGCGCCACCTTGTCCGCGTCATGCTTGCCGCCCCGATGCCGACTCGCCGTCGCCCCGCAGCTTTGGCCCTCCCCGAGCACTCTCTTGCACCTCTACAGGGCCCGGTGAGACCCCCATCCTTCGTCATCCCCCTCTCGTTCCCCCCCTCGAGCTCACCACACCGCACCATCCCGCGTCGTGATCACCTCAACC
>NC_041387.1:255269687-255277343 GCF_002162155.2 Triticum dicoccoides
GCTGGCCGGGTTCGCCGCCCCGCGCGCCTCCTGGGCGTGCACTCGCTCGGGCTGCGCCCCGTGCCCCTGTGCCCGCAGCCCACACCCACTATGGCCCCCTTGCCTATGACATGTGGGGCCCTAACCCCCACAGAATGTTTACGAAAATAATAATAATAATAAATAAATAATTAATTAAAGAAATAATTAACTTAATTAATTTTGATTAATTAAACTAATCAAATAACTAAACTAACTAAATTGTTAGTCAATTAATTAATTAGTTACTCAATGACAGTGAGCCCCCCTAATTAATACTATTTAGGTTAAATAAGATGACTAATTAAAATGTGTCACTGACCAGTGGGTCCCATTGGTCAGGTTGACCAGTCAACCCTGTTGACTGCTGACATCAGCATGACATGATGCTGACATCATAAATCCATTTTCGAATTAAATTAAATAATTAATTAAATTCCAGAAATTAATAAAATCTTTAGAAAATCATATCTTTTAAACCGTAACTCGGATTAAATTATTTTCAACATGAAAGTTGCTCAGAACGACGAGACGATCCCGGAAATGCAACCCGTTCATCCGCCACACACCCCTAGCATATCGAACACGCAACTTTCCCCCTCCGGTTCATCTGTCCGAAAACACGGAACACCGGGGATAGTTTCCCGGATGTTTTCCCCCCTCACCGGTATCACCTCATACCGCGTTAGAACACGTCTAGCTCTGCTTGTTGTCCTGTTATGCACTTGCTTGCTATGTATTTACTGTTTCTTCCCCCTCTTCTCTCCGGTAGACCCTGTGACGATGCTGATGCCCCTGTGGTCGACTATGTCACCGATGACCCCTCCTTGTCTGAGCAACCAGGCAAGCCCCCCCTTGATCACCAGATATCGCCTATTCTCCTCTATACTGCTTGCATTAGAGTAGTGTAGCATGTTACTGCTTTCCGTTAATCCTATTCTGATGCATAGCCTGTCATTGTTGCTACAGTCATTGATACCCTACCCGCAATCCTAAATGCTTAGTATAGGATGCTAGTTTACAATCATTGGCCCTACATTCTTGTCAGTCTGCCTTGCTATACTATTGGGCCGTGATCACTCGGGAGGTGATCACGGGTATATACTATACATACATACATATTATACAGATGGTGACTAAAGTCGGGTCAGCTCGTTGAGTACCCGCAAGTGATTCCGATGTGGGGGCTGGACGGACAGGTGGCTCCATCCCGGTAGAGGTGGGCCTGGGTTCCCGACGGCCCCCGACTGTTACTTTGTGGCGGAGCGACAGGGCAGGTTGAGACCACCTAGGAGACAGGTGGGCCTGGCCCTTTTCAGTGTTCGTGGATACTTAACACGCTTAACGAGATCTTGGTATTTGATCTGAGTCTGGCTACTGGCCTATACGCACTAACCAACTACACGGGAAAGATATGGGCACTCGACGTCATGGTATCAGCCGAAGCCTTCGTGACGTCAGCGACTGAGCGGCGTGCGCCGGGTTGGACTGCGTTATCTCAACTTCCTTTGTAATGGAGGTTGCTAGGTCTGCTCACTGGCCGCGTACGCAACATGCAGGTGTGCAATGGGCGATGGGCCCAGACCCCTGCGAGCATAGGATTTAGACCGGCGTGCTGACCTCTCTGTTGTGCCTAGGTGGGGCTGCGACGTGTTGATCTTCCGAGGCCGGGCATGACCCAGGAAAGTGTGTCCGGCCAAATGGGATCGAGCGTGTTGGGTTATGTGGTGCACCCCTTCAGGGAAGTTAATCTATTCGAATAGCCGTGATCTTTGGTAATAGGACGACTTGGAGTTGTACCTTGACCTTATGACAACTAGAACCAGATACTTAATAAAACACACCCTTCCAATTTCCTCAGACAACCCGGTGATCGCTTTTCCACAGGGCAACGAGGGGAGGATCGCCGGGTACGATTATGCTATGCGATGCTACTTGGAGATGCTACTTGGAGATGCTACTTGGAGGACTTCAATCTACTCTTTTCTACATGCTGCAAGACGGAGGCTGCCAGAAGCGTAGTCTTCGATAGGACTAGCTATCCCCCTCTTATTCTGGCATTCTGCAGTTCAGTCCATTGATATGGCCTCCTTACACATATACCCATGCATATGTAGTGTAGTTCCTTGCTTGCGAGTACTTTGGATGAGTACTCACGGTTGCTTTCTCCCCCCTTTCCCCCCTTTCCTTTCTTTCTGGTTGTCGCAACCAGATGCTGGAGTCCAGGAGCCAGACGCCACCGTCGACGACGACCCCTAGTACACCGGAGGTGCCTACTACTACGTGCAGCCCGCTGACGACGACCAGGAGTAGTTAGGAGGATCCCAGGCAGGAGGCCTGCGCCTCTTTCGATCTGTATCCCAGTTTGTGCTAGCCTTCTTAAGGCAAACTTGTTTAACTTATGTCTGTACTCAAATATTGTTGCTTCCGCTGACTCGTCGATGATCGAGCACTTGTATTCGAGCCCTCGAGGCCCCTGGCTTGTATTATGATGCTTGTATGACTTATTTACGTTTTAGAGTTGTGTTGTGATATCTTTCCATGAGTCCCTGATCTTGATCGTACACATTTGTGTGCATGATTAGTGTACGATTGAATCGGGGGCGTCACAAGTTGGTATCAGAGCCGACTGCCTGTAGGAATCCCCCTTCCCAACTCCTTGGCCGAAGTTGAGTCTAGACGTTGCAAAAACTTTTACTAACATGGCTGTGTGTCTTACCGGCACACGTCGCCATTGGGTGGTAGTAGGATCTTTTATTCCTCGTCTATACTCTGGGATTCTGATGTCTCTTCTATTCGGGTTAAATGATTTTGTAAAATCTAACTCTAGGTTCTCGAAAACGCTTTCTCCCGGAGAGCCCCTTCAGTCCAGATGATTGTCGACTACACATGAAGATTTCAAAGTTACTTTCCGATACTCTTTCGGGACTGCCCATTGCTTTTGCAATTCACTACCACCGAAATATCCCTATGAATAAATTCATACACCGTTCTTACTTAGTTCCCAGTTACTCTTTTTATTACAAGATGCCCTGAAATATTCTTTGTTGTTCTTAGAATACTTATGCCTAGTGCCTTGCAGTTCCTTACCACCTGAATACCCCTACGGATAATTTCTCGCACTTACCGAGTATCCACTCATCCCCAGTTGATTCATGTATGTCACCAATCCTCGAAATATCATTCGATCTTTCAAAAATCCTGAGCATCCTATTACTCTTGAAATTCTTGATTGCTTGCATTATGGTTAATCCCATAAGTCTATTAATCTTGTTGACATCCATTGTCATTGTCATTTTGAGTCCGTTGATTCGATTTGTTGCGAATGCTCGCAATCCTGAAACAGATCCTAGAATTCATCCTTCCGGCTCAGACGTCGTTTTAATCATGAGCCGGTTCTCGCCAATTAAATTGTCGTCGATTGTGCCCCTAAGTCTATTGAACTTATCCATCCTTGATCAGAGTGTCTGCTTCTGATCCTTCGCTTTGTAAATCATAATTCCTTAGCAATTGAGCTCTAAGTTATTCAGTTGTTTCTATAATCCAATGTCTTTGCCTTGCTTCTTCCTCTGGTTGTGTGCCGATACTCACCCCAGATCCTTTGTTGGATTTTATCCGACAATATCCTTCATATTCAATAACCTTGAGCCTTTCCTAGGATATATACCGCCTTGGTAAATTGATCCTTTGCTTTGTCAACCATGCTCTACTTTGAGCTTGTGTTAATTACTCCTGAAGTTCGTAGTATATGTTCTAAGAAACCCCGTTGGCTTGAACATATGCCTTCCTTAATATGTGTGAACTAGAAAGTTTTCACGAGTCATACACTCCTGGTATTTTGCCAGATAAAATTTCAACACTACAACCTCCTCGAAAGTGAGAAGTGAATGAAAGGTTATGCATTGGAGAAGTGGGAGTCGACCTTGAACTTGTGTTCATGCCCATGGACATGATGTAGATCTTATCATTAAAGCTTCTCTGAAATTAATTATCCCTTTGGTATAAGTTCATCTTATATCTGGGATCTGGCCTTTTGCAATCGTGGTTCCGACCATGTTCTCTTTTAAATACCATTTCTCGTGCAAGTTTAAGCACTGGTCTTCTGTAGAGCAATAGCCCAGTCCAACCTCTAATTTGATCTGTCATCGAGTATTACCCCCCTGGTATCTCGAGATTATCATGGAACTGCATAACTTCTTATGAGTTCTTCATCAAGTGCCACATTCCCACTGATTCCAATTTTTCATGGGCTCTGAGTTTTTAAACACTCAAAGACACCAATAACTGAACCGAGTCCGCACTACGGTTCAACAACTCTTCAGTAAGCTTCTATAAGTACGAGTTTGTACCCGATCACGCCATTCCTAGCCTGTTTGACTATATCATTGTCGTGAAGATTCTAACTGTGCTACCTGGTCCTTATTCTCGAAGCACAATTTTCGACGTTGAGCTAAGCTTACATCAACTTTCCTTGTCATATCATTTTGCCTTGAACAACAAGCTTGATTTCGAGTTGGCGTCGTACCCTTGGTTCCAATAACATTTCACTTCATCATTCCTTTGATTAGATGTCAATTGTGTTCATGATGAGAAATACCCTCCTTACCCTCGATGATTTTTATTATCATCGACAACACCCTTGACTTCCTTTTATCGCGAACTTGTCCACATTCTGAATACAACTTGCTCTCCAGCTAGTGTTGTGTTCTGCCTTGAAGTATTACTGTCTTTTATGTCGAGAATGTTGTGGGGATTGCTCCACCTCTTAGAAATTCTCGATATGATGATACTTCTCACCATCACCATTCTTCCTTGGTCCCTGTGTTGTTTTTAACCAGCATACCAATAGATGATGTTTGAGTTCTGTACTTCTAGCAAACCTATTGCTTTGAAGTTAACGATCGACAGTTCGTTCTTGGACCGTTGATTATTGAATCGTCACTCTAACATTGATCTTGCTGCCTAAGGTCATATTTCAGGCACACCTTTCAACTAATGATTGATGGTGTATGTTTTCCTAGAGCATACAACATTATATCATTTGAATTGACAAGTGTCATCTTCTTGTTCACATTATTGTGGAAATCCATCCGTTTGGAATTCTCGATGAATTGTCGCTGAGCCCATCAGCCACCTTCTCATCCCCTCCTTGGTTTATTGATGAACTACTGTTTTAGGAACTCGCTCCCATAGTTCATTTCCCGAGAATCTTGCAATGTCATTTCATCGATTTGTGTTGCACCTTTTCTTCTCGGACATCCTGAGTCTGAGGTATCATGACATCAATCGGATCTGAATCTCGGTCAGATATGATGGCTGGGACAACTTTCCAGGGATTTATGATGTTGGTGCTTTGATGACCCGGTAATATGACGTCATGCCTAGCACCCCCTGGCTGGAGGACCTATCATTATAATTTCTTTTGCAAGGATAACCATTCTTCCTGGAGAAATTGTAAGACTTATTTTATAAGTTGTTCCTGATGGATCCTTTGTGTTTCCAAAGTCTGATCTTCACCTGATGACCATGTCAATGCTATCTCGAAGCATGTCTATGGTACTCCGATTTTCAACAAGAACATTTGAAGCCCAATGCTAAATGTTTCTTGCTCAATTATCCAAACACTGTTGCCTGGGTAATGTCCTGAAATTTCTCTCCCCTTACCTAAAGTGTTTTCTACTTTATATCCTATCATGGATATCTTGCTCTGTTTGTCCTTGGGAAGGAAATACCCCGAAATATGTGTCTTAACACATTTTCCTTTCCATTGTTCTGTTTAATCTGATAATCATATTTTCCTTTCCATTGTTTGATTTAACCTTTCTTGTGATCTATATGACCTAAGCAGTAATATTCTCCTGCTTATGTAAACACCTCGTGGTACCGCTCTGTCAGTAAGACCCTATTACTATTGTTGATGACATTCCGGTAGCCACCGATGGACGAGAACCTTGCCTATTGGCCCACCTCATTCAACGAGCAGGAAAATGGTTCTCTTTGTCCCTCGCGCTTGGTATCGATGTTGTTGCCGACATAACTGATAGGCTACCCTCTGACACGCCTTAATTTTGTGACCGTGCAAGATGTCGGCCCCCTTCCTACTTTCAACCATATGGTGGGCCCATAACCCACCGTTCCACAGGATCGAAACCTGACTCTCCTGCACCCCCTGATCCCAAGGTTGCTCCTCGCGTGTGGCCTCATATGTAATTCACGAGCCATCTTCCGAGGGATCATCAAATCTGTTGCCGGACACAATACTTATTCCCGATTGCTTTGAGCCCCTTTCACGCCCTGTTTCAGGCATCGAACGGTTGCCTGCTCGCTCGAAACTTCCCATGAAACCTCATTACTTCCCTCTTGATATTTTCTTAAGTTTCAATTCGAGAGTTACTTTCTGCCACCTTCCCCGATGATATCGACCAGATAGTCAACCTTGTAGAGGTTCGTTCTCCCGGAATACCCCTTATTCTTTCGTAAGTACGATGGAACCCCTGAAGAAAGGATACCGACTTTATCTTGATGACTTGAAGCAGAAAAATGAAGACATCAACGTAATGGATCGACCTCTTTGAGAAGAACAACCAAGACCGATAAGATTCGTTAGAATTTCGTAACCAGACCTTTTCCCATTAGTCCCCCTCTTAAATCTCGGGACGAGATTTCTTGTAGTGGAGGAGAATTGTGACGCCCGGATAATCATGCTACAGTAATCTCACGTTAATGGTGCCACGTCACCTCTGTCACTGTAGTTAATCTCGGGTTAATTCGAAACCGCTTCAAAATTCAAACTCAAATTAATGTCAACAATAAAAGTTTTCAAAAGTTGAAACAAAAATGTTCGGTGGGTGCCGGATATTACAAGGGTAACTATAATAAAGCAAACACATTTTTATAAAATGCCTAAATGATTTTAAATTGAAATAAAACAGAAAAGAAAATAAATAAAAGAAAAGACATTACAAAAAAACAAAGAAAAGGAGAAAGCCCCCCGGCCCCTTGGGATTCGGCCCACCAGGCCGCCCGACTGGCCCACCGGCCCAACCGGCCACCCTCCCACCACTTCCTTATCCACTCCCTCCCCCCAAACCCTAACCGTCACACCCCCCACACCCCGAAAATATCTCCCCCCTCTCTTCCCCGATTTGGATCGGGATTGAGGAGGAGGTCGTCGACGCCGACACCCTGCAACCGGACTCCGTCTCCCCGCCGCCCGTCGCCGGCACTCCCCCACCGGCCTGCCTCCTCTATGCCGTCGTCCCCGTCACCCTCTCGACCACCGCTGCCCAGTCCCTACACTGCCGGTGAGGCCCCGGCCTCTCCCCTCTTCCTCTCCCTGTGTTGGACGTCTCCATGCCCGCCGTCCCATGTGCGCGCTCACCGCGCCGTGCTCGCGCACCGCACCCGCCCTCGGCCCGACCTCTCCTCTGCCAGTCCAGCCGTCGCCTAGCACCATAGCTCCGCGCCCCGACTCCTTCAGCCTCCCTGCTGCCGGTCCGCGCCCGTGGACCCTTCCCCTTGCTTGCCGCAGCTCCGGCACGGCTCTACCCGCGCCACCTTGTCCGCGTCGTGCTCGCCGCCCCGACGCCGACTCGCCGTCGCCCCGCAGCTTTGGCCCTCCCCGAGCACTCTCTTGCA
>NC_041387.1:255277769-255292800 GCF_002162155.2 Triticum dicoccoides
CCTCCGGCCCCAGCCGGTGCCCCGACGGCCTCCGCGCCGGCCAGCGCCCGTCTCGCGTCCTCGTGGCCGTTGCCGCTAGCCGAGTTCGCCGCCCCGCGCGCCTCCTGGGCGTGCACTCGCTCGGGCTATGCCCCGCGCCCCTGTGCCCGTAGCCCACACCCACTATGGCCCCCTTGCCTGTGACATGTGGGGCCCCAACCCCCATAGAACGTTTATGAAAAAAAATAAAAAAATAAAAATAATTAATTAATTAAAGAAATAATTAACTTAATTAATTTTGATTAATTAAATTAATCAAATAACTAAACTAACTAAACTGTTAGTCAATTAATTAATTACTCAATGACAGTGAGCCCCCCTAATTAATACTAATTAGGTTAAATAAGATGACTAATTAAAATGTGTCACTGACCAGTGAGTCCCATTGGTCAGGTTGAGCAGTCAACCCTGTTGACTGCTGACATCAGCATGACATGATGCTGACATCATAAATCCATTTTTGAATTAAATTAAATAATTAATTAAATTCCAGAAATTAATAAAATCTTTAGAAAATCATATCTTTTAAACCGTAACTCAGATTAAATTATTTTCAACATGAAAGTTGCTCAGAACGACGAGACGATCCCGGATATGCAACCCGTTCGTCCGCCACACACCCCTAGCGTATCGAACACGCAACTTTCCCCCTCCGGTTCATCAGTCCGAAAACACGGAACACCGGGGATACTTTCCCGGATGTTCCCCCCTCACCGGTATCACCTCATACCATGTTAGAACACGTCTAGCTCTGCTTGTTGTCCTGTTATGCACTTGCTTGCTATGTATTTACTGTTTCTTCCCCCTCTTCTCTCCGGTAGACCCTGTGACGATGCTGATGCCCCTGTGGTCGACTATGTCACCGATGACCCCTCCTTGTCTGAGCAACCAGGCAAGCCCCCCCCTTGATCACCAGATATCGCCTATTCTCCTCTATACTGCTTGCATTAGAGTAGTGTAGCATGTTACTGCTTTCCGTTAATCCTATTCTGATGCAGAGCCTGTCATTGTTGCTACAGTCATTGATACCCTACCCGCAATCCTAAATGCTTAGTATAGGATGCTAGTTTACCATCATTGGCCCTACATTCTTGTCAGTCTGCCTTGCTATACTATTGGGCCATGATCACTCGGGAGGTGATCACGGGTATATACTATACTATACATATATATTATACAGATGGTGACTAAAGTCGGGTCAGCTCGTTGAGTACCCGCAAGTGATTCTGATGTGGGGGCTGGACGGACAGGTGGCTCCATCCCGGTAGAGGTGGGCCTGGGTTCCCGACGGCCCCCGACTGTTACTTTGTGGCGGAGCGACAGGGAAGGTTGAGACCACCTAGGAGACCTGTTCGGTGTTCGCGGATACTTAACACACTTAACGAGATCTTGGTATTTGATCTGAGTCTGGCTACTGGCCTATACGCACTAACGAACTACGCGGGAAATATATGGGCCCTCGACGTCGCGGTATCAGCCGAAGCCTTCGTGACGTCAGCGACTGAGCGGCGCGCGTCGGGTTGGACTGCGTGAACGCAACTTCCTTTGTAATGGAGGTTGCTAGGTCTGCTCACAGGCCGTGTACGCAACGTGCAGGTTTGCAATAGGCGATGCGCCCAGACCCCTGCGCGCATAGGATTTAGACCGGCGTGCTGACCTCTCTATTGTGCCTAGGTGGGGCTGCGACGTGTTGATCTTCCAAGGCCAGGCATGACCCAAGAAAGTGTGTCCGGTCAAATAGGATCGAGCGTGTTGGGTTATGTGGTGCACCCCTGCAGGGAAGTTAATCTATTCGAATAGTCGTGATCTTCGGTAACAGGACGACTTGGAGTTGTACCTTGACCTTATGACAACTAGAACCGGATACTTAATAAAACACACCCTTCCAAGTTCCTTAGACAACCCGGTGATCGCCTTTCCACAGGGCGACGAGGGGAGGATCGCCGGGTAGGATTATGCTATGCGATGCTACTGGAGATGCTACTTGGAGATGCTACCTGGAGGACTTCAATCTACTCTCTTCTACATGCTGCAACACGGAGGCTGCCAGAAGCATAGTCTTCGATAGGACTAGCTATCCCCCTCTTATTCTGGCATTCTGTAGTTCAGTCCACTGATATGGCCTCCTTACACATATACCCATGCATATGTAGTGTAGTTCCTTGCTTGCGAGTACTTTGGATGAGTACTCATGGTTGCTTTCTTCCCCCTTTTTCCCCTTTCCTTTCTTTCTGGTTGTTGCAACCAGATGCTGGAGTCCAGGAGCCAGACGCCACCGTCGACAACGACCCCTACTACACCGGAGGTGCCTACTACTACGTGCAGCCCGCTGACGACGACCAAGAGTAGTTAGGAGGATCCCAGGCAGGAGGCCTGCGCCTCTTTCGATCTGTATCCCAGTTTGTGCTAGCCTTCTTAAGGCAAACTTGTTTAACTTATGTCTGTACTCAGATATTGTTGCTTCCACTGACTCATCTATGATCGAGCACTTGTATTCGAGCCCTCGAGGCCCCTGGCTTGTATTATGATGCTTGTATGACTTATTTATGTTTTAGAGTTGTGTTGTGATATCTTCCCGTGAGTCCCTGATCTTGATCGTACACATTTGCGTGCATGATTAGTGTACGATTGAATCGGGGGCGTCACAGGTGCCTAGAAGGAGAGGGACAAGAAAGGGATTACGGGGCACTTATATTTTTTCAGTCTAAAACATGTAGGCATTGGCCAAATTTTAGTGTAAATTATGTAATCTACTTTAACCCTTGTTTATGTTCTGTGAGATGTGTACTTGCTTATTAGCATATTAATGAAAAACACAAGCTCTACTGGCTACTTGTTCATGTATCACATCCATGAAAAGGTGAAATGCCTCTTTACATTCAAGTAAACAAAGTTTCCCTGGCAAGCTATCCTGCCGGTACCCTAAGTTTTTTGCCGCTGGGCTAGGCCTGTCGGCCACAAAAACACAAAGAGGGACCAGCCCCCCACCAAACCTTTTCCGTCAAAGGCCACTATGTCCATCCTGACCAAAGCAACGTTCGAGTCAAAGGATGGGAGCACCTATGTTTTGAAGGTGTCGGTGTACTAGAGTAGGGGTACCCTAGTATCCCGAACTTGTGCACGGGCAGTTGCAGCACCCTGCGGCAAGGCTTGCCGGGCGACCGCCAAGGTCCTCCGTGGTTCCTTTGGAGCCCTTCAAGAACAAAGTATTCAAGCCAAGGAGACAAGGCCCCGGCAAGAGGAACTTGCCGGGAAGGCCAACCGAGACATCCCAAGGAACTTGCCGCGACGCGCCACGCGTCCCGGCAAGGCGACAAGGCCCCGGCAAGAGGAGCTTGCCGGGAAGACCAACCAAGGCATCTCAAGGCCTGGTGAGCGACAAGCTTCCGGGCACGACAAGACGACGACCGTGGCAAGGCACTTGCCGCGGCAAGTAACCACCCTGTACCCACGCTCCAGCGCACAACGTGTCGCCCTGGGGATTTTCCAGGCGCGCGTGGCAGATCGCCGTGCAGCCAGCGGTGCGCGGTGGCATGCGGCGCTGACAAGATCGCCATCGTGGCGAACGGTGGCGTCCCTGACGGTCCCTTTCTGCACTGTTTGGGCGACTCAGACGGGCATTCAATGCCTTTGTCCCCTGCCGTCAGGGTTAGGTAGGATACACTGTGCAAGTAGGTGTACCAACCGCAACTCCTTTTTACATTTTTACCCTTCTCTGCATTGCCACCTGTGGGTGACCCCTTGAGCATATAAAAGGAGGCCCATGCGCAACATAGAGGGGGTTGGGGCTCAGTTCGAAGCCAGGAAACACTCACGCTTGGTCTCGTATGTACTGTAGCACTCATCGCTCCCGAGCAAGAACACAATACAATCAGACAAGCAGCAGTAGGAGTATTATCTCTCCGGAGAGCTCCGAAGCTGGGTAAACTGCTCGTGTGCTTCGCCTCGATCCTCTCTTCGTGCGACCTCCGCCCCCCGCCGAACCGAAAGGGGCTCGGTCTGCCGGCCCCATAGGTGTGCGTGGATTAGTTTCCCTGACATCTTTGGCGCGCCAGGTAGGGGGCATCGAGGTTGTGTGAACCTGATCCGACGTCCACACGAGCTAGATCTTCATCTTCTTCTTCGACATGCCACCGAAGAAGAAAACTTCGGCGGCAGCTGCTCCGTCCACGTCACTTCCACCACCACCGGAGCGAACGGGTGGTGGATTAGACGCCGGCGGAAGAACGGACATCGACGAGGAAGCTCACGACGCAGCCAGGTCCAAGGACAAGGCTGCACAAACCTCGGCGTCCGTACATGTACGGCGCCCATCTCAGGAGGCGCATGACCGACAGCGTCATGGTACTCGCAGTACCATACGTTTGTTGGGCCAGGATCGAGCTGGTGGATCTCGGGGTGCTCAAGACCAGCATGCACACCAACATGCTGGCACGAGCGAGACACGGTCGCCTGAATGGGATGCTGCTCCTTCTAACATAGTTAGAAGTCCGAGCATATCCCGCTCCTCGCACCGTTCGCCACTGCCGCCCACCACTCCAGCAGAAGCTTTGGCGTGAGCTCAACTGCTCCTGGATTAACCTCCGGCGGAAGACAAGATCGACCAATGGAGGGCCACCATTCAGAGTCTCATCGGCTTTGCCAACGGCGACACTGCGCGGCAGCCAAGTGCATCGCGGCCGCGGCAGGACTGCCAGGCACGAGCCGGTGGCGACGAAACCAGTGGGGGTGCAACCACCATGCACTCTCCATCCCGAAGGCCAAGATCGCTGACTCGTCGGATCCACCTCGACAGCGACTCCACCGCATCGTCAGATCCACGAGCTCGTCGCGATCAGCACCAAGTTCTTCACGAGCGACAGCAAGAAGACGCTCGTACTCGCATCGAGCGCCGGAGAGAAGCGCGACGTCAATCCGACAAGCGCGCTGGGCCCTCTGTTGACGTGCATGCGCCAGGAGAACCAGGCGACTTGCCGTACGCGGTAGGTTGCCCTGCGTTCACTCGTGAGCTGCGGCGAGTCCAGTGGCCCAGTACGAAGAATTTCAAGCCAGATGTACCAGAGAAGTACGATGGCAAGACGCATCCGTCGGAGTTCCTCAGCATCTACACCATCACGGTGCAAGCTGCTGGGGGACGGGACGACAAGATCCTTGCCAACTACTTCCCGCTGGTACTCAAGCCCAATGTCAGATCCCGGCTCATGCACTTGCCGGACAACTCCATATCCTCCTGGGCTGATCTGTGCCATCAGTTTGTTGGCGCCTTTACATGCAGCCACAAGCCTCACGGCCAAGAGAGCGATCTTCATCTGCTCGCCCAGAAGGAAGGAGAGCCCCTGCGCAAGTACATTCAGAGATTCAACCATGTACAGCACAACATCCCAGATGTCCACCCTGCTGCGATAATCAGCGCGTTCCATCAGAACATGCGAAACCGCAGGATGCGGGAGGAGATGGCGATGTGCAAGATCAGAGACGTCAGTGAGCTATATGCCCTGGCCGACAAGTGTGCACATGCTGAGGAAGGGAGGAGACTCCCCAGAGAGAATGCAGGAGCAGGAGGATCTGATAGTGAGGACACTGCCCCGGCAAAGAAAAACCGGCGGCGGAACAACAGGAAGAAAAGGGGCAAAGAGGTGCTAGTCGTTGAGCAGTCCGGCAAGAAAGCCAAAGCTGGTAGCTCCGGCAAGGAGGTTGCCGCAGCTGTGGCGGTCGCCGACAAGCAGGACGGCACCAACAAGCAATACTTCAAGATCCACCGCACCAAGGGCCATGACCTCCAGAGCTGCAAGAAGGTCGAGCAGCTTGTTGAATAGCAGAAGGCTGAATACGAGCGGCATGACAAGGAGAAGGCCCAGGAAGGTGCTGGGGGAGCCAGCAAGAAACGTCCCGGCCGAGGAGGACACCACGGCAAGGCCAAGCAGCGGCAAGGAGACAGACCTCCCCGTGGCCGCGACAAGGATCAAGATGACGACGACGATGAAGATATGGAGGAAGACGAGACTGACGAGCAGAAATTCCAGAAAGCCACAGAGGTCCTGTGCGTTGACGGTGGTGCTTCTCTACATACTTCACACCGCCAGCTCAAGCAATGGGTGCGGGAAGTCAATGCAGCAGAACCACCCGTCGAGTCACACAAGCCTCTGAAATGGTCCAGCACGCCTATCATCTTTGATATCGAGGACCACCCAGATCGCATAACTGCGGTCGGGTGCTTGCCGATGTTGGTTTCACCAACTATCCGGAACCTCAAGGTCACTAAGATGCTAGTTGACGGCGGGGCTGGCTTGAACCTGATCTCCTCCGCGGTACTCCAGAAGCTTCAGATCCCTGATGGCGAGCTCGAAGAGACCGGCACATTTCAAGGAATCAATCCGGGAAGGAGCAAGCCGAAGGGAAAGATCACGTTGCCGGTAACATTTGGCAGCGAGTTGAACTTCAGGACTGAGAGGGTCACGTTTGACGTTGCTGACTTTCCATTGCCTTACAATGGAATCCTTGGCCGTCCAGCACTCGCCAAATTCATGGCAGCCTCTCACTATGCATACAATGTACTGAAGATGCCAGGCCCGATAAGTGTCATCTCTGTCCCTGGCGACAAGAAGGATGCCCTTATCTGCGCCGACAAGATCTACCGAGAAGCAACAGCCCCAACAGAGGCGAAGAAGAAGACCAAGTCCGACAAGAGCTCTGATGCCCACTCCGGCAAGCGCACCTCTTCGGAGTGCTGCGCTACCGTCGAGGACGCACCATCGAGCTCCACCGGCAAGTGTAAGAAGGCAATGGAAGCCCCACCTGAAACCAAGATGGTGTCCGCCAAGGAGGACGGCACTGGTGGTACCTTTACCATCAGTGCCACTCTCGACCCTAAATAGGAAAGCGCGCTCGTTGCTTTCCTGCGGGCGAATGTCGACGTGTTTGCATGGCAACCGTCTGACATCCCCGGTGTTCCCAGGAAAGTAATCGAGCACCATCTTGCCGTCTGTCCTCATGCGCGACCCGTCAAACAGAAAGTCAGGAAACAGGCAGTGGAGCGCCAAGAATTCATCGCAGAAGAAATCAAGAAGTTGGAAGCAGCAGGCCTTGTCAAAGGAGTGCTCCATCCTACGTGGTTGGCCAATCCTGTAGTCGTGCGCAAGGCAAACGGGAAATGGAGGCTTTGTATCGACTTTACTGATGTTAATAAAGCTTGTCCCAAAGACCCATTTCCCTTGCCGCGCATCGACCAAATTGTTGACTCCACGGCCGGATGTGACTTGCTTTCATTTCTTGATGCATACTTAGGATATCATCAGATCTTCATGGCAGAAGAGGATGAGGAGAAGACCGCATTCATCACTCCATGTGGCACATACTGTTTCGTACGGATGCCTTTCGGTTTAAAGAATGCTGGTTCAACATTTGCAAGGGTAGTCCACCACGCTTTTGAGCCGCAAATGCACAGAAATGTGGAAGCCTACATGGATGACATAGTGGTCAAAAGCAAGGACAGGGCGACCCTGATTCAAGATTTAGACGAAACCTTTCAAATCTGCGCAAGATCAACCTCAAGCTCAACCCCGAGAAGTGCGTGTTTGGAGTCCCCTCCGGCAAGCTTCTCGGGTTCTTTGTGTCTCAGCGAGGAATTGAAGCCAATCCCGACAAGATCAAGGCCATTGAGCAGATTGAAGCACCAAAGCGCGTCAAGGATGTACGAAGACTTGCCGGTTGCGTGGCTGCTCTCAGCAGGTTTATCTCTAGATCTGCTGAGCGCGCCCTGCCATTTTTCAAAATTTTGAAAAAAGGCAGGTCCAATGAAATGGACTCCGGAAGCGGAGGCTGCGCTGCAGCACTTGAAGAGATACCTGTCCTCCACTCCAACACTTGTCGCATCTAAGCCACAAGAGAAGTTGCTATTATATATAGCGGCAACCAATCAAGTGTTTAGTGCTGCGTTAGTGGCGGAGAGGGAGGCAGATGATGAGCCGGCAACCACGGCAAGTGCATCCAGTGACAAGCAAGGGACTTCGCCGGCAAGCTCTGGTCCCGACAAAGATGGATCTGCGCAGATGCGTGAGGAGATGCAGAAGAGAATGGTGCAGCGCCCAGTTTACTTTGTCAGTTCCCTTCTGCAGGGGGCTAGGTCAAGGTACTCTGGTGTGCAGAAATTGCTTTTCGGCCTCCTCATGGCCTCGAGAAAGCTGCGCCATTACTTCCAAGCACATGAGATCACAGTCGTCACTCGCTTTCTGCTGAAGAGGATATTGCAAAATCCAGAGGCAACGGGCAGGATTGTCGAGTGGGCACTGGAACTGTCAAGCTTTGGCCTCAAGTTTGAGAGCACTTCAACTATCCGAAGCAGAGCATTGGCAGAATTCATAGCAGAGTGGACGCCAACACCAGATGAAGAAATTCCAGAAATGAGCATCCCCGTCAAGGAAGCAAGCAAAGAGTGGCTCATGTACTTTGATGGTGCCTTCTCGCTGCAAGGCGCCGGTGCGGGCGTGCTACTTGTTGCACCCACCGGAGAGCACCTCAAGTACGTAGTCCAGATGCACTTTCCCAAGGAGCAAGCAACAAACAATACTGCAGAGTATGAAGGATTGCTTGCCGGTCTCAGGATCGCAGCAGACCTTGGGATCAAGAAGCTCGTTGTCAGGGGTGACTCACAGCTTGTCGTCCGCCAAGTGAACAAGAATTATCAGAGTCCATTGATGGAAGCTTACGTTAATGAAGTGAGGAAGCTAGAAGAGCACTTTGACGGCCTGCAGACGGAACGTGTTCCAAGAGCTCAGAACGACATTGCCGATGGCCTGTCAAAGTGCGCTGCACTGAAGTTACCTGTGGAACCAGGGATCTTTGTGCTCAAGCTGACTCAACCATCCGTAACACCATCAACTGGACAGAGCAAGAAGAGGAAGTTGATTTCTGGTGACTACTTTCCGGCAGAGCTCCCCGAAGCCGCCGCCAAGAAGGTCCCCAAGATCAACACCAAGGATGCTGAGGAGCAGTCTGCTCCGACAAGCCTCAGGGTTTGTTCCGTTGAAGCAGACGCTCCCGACAAGTTTTGCTCCGGCAAGCTTGCCAGGGAACATCAAGCTCCGGCAGAGCCACAGGTTCTCGCCGTAGAAGCGGATGTTCCCGCAGCAGCAGATGTGCCTTTAGTCCTTGTTGTCGAGCCGCAAGCTCCAACATGGGCACAGCAGATTGTCCATTTCCTTCAGACAGGAGAACTTCCCGAAGAGCAAGAAGAAGCGGAAAGAGTAGCCCGACAGTCAAGTATGGACCAGTTTGTCGACAACACACTGTACAGAAGAAGACTCAATGGTGTGAAATTGAAGTGTATTCACCGGGAAGACGGACAAAAGCTGTTGGCAGAGATACATGGAGGCATATGTGGTCACCACATTGGCGCAAGAGCACTTGCCGGCAAAGCGTTCCGGCAAGGTTTCTTTTGGCCGACAGCCCTCCAGGATGCAACTGCACAAGTAACCTAGTGTGAAGCGTGCTAGTTCCATTCCAAGCAGATACACCAGCCAGCTCAAGCTCTCCAGATGATCCCTTTATCCTGGCCATTTTCGGTCTGGGGGCTCGATATCCTCGGCCCCTTTCCCCGAGCTGTCGGGGGCTTTGAGTACTTGTATGTTGCAATCGACAAGTTCACAAAGTGGCCGGAAGTGGAACCAGTTAGGAAGGTGACAGCACAGTCAGCAGTCAAGTTCTTCAGGTCGATTGTTTGCCGTTTCGGGATCCCTAACAGGATCATAACCGACAACGGCACGCAATTCACGAGCCGCACCTTCATGCAGTACGTCCAAGATCTTGGCGCCAAGGTCTGTTTCGCTTCTGTTGCTCATCCGAGAAGCAACGGTCAAGCGGAGAGGGCAAATGCTGAAGTGCTGCGCGGGCTCAAGACCAGAACTTTCGACAGGCTGCGCAAGTGCGGAAGGAACTGGATCGAGGAGCTACCGGTGGTTCTTTGGTCGATCAGAATGATGCCAAATCGAGCCACTGGCCAGACACCTTTCGCTCTAGTCCATGGAGCAGAGGCAGTTCTCCCCATGGAACTCAGATACGGGTCGACTCGAGTGCTCGCTTATGATGAGCTTGAGCAAGAGCAGCCGCGACAAGATGACGTGCTGCTCCTTGAGGAAGACCGTCTTCAGGCTGCTGTACGAGCTGCTCGGTACCAGCAAGGTTTGCGCCGCTACCATAGCCGCAAAGTTAAAGCCAGAAGTTTCGAGGAAGGCGACCTTGTTCTTCGGCGCGTTCAGTCCGCCAAGAATTCCAACAAGTTGACGCCGAAGTGGGAAGGCCCTTATCGGGTGAAACGAGTCACTAGGCCTGGCACTATCCGCCTTGAGACCGAAGATGGCGTACCGGTGAGCAACTCCTGGAACATTGAGCATCTTCGTAAGTTTTACCCGTAGGGCGCGGTTGCCGGAACCCGTTCCGGCAACCACCTTTTGTACAAGTCTTGCCGATGTTGCATGTAATCCTTTGTACAAAGCCGGGCACAGATCCCGTGCATAAGTAAAGCTCATGTGCTCAGCACATCTTGTCAATTTCATGCTTTCTACCTTATATTTGCATGCATTATCTGACACTTTGTGCAGCGCAACCCCCGGTAAGCAATAACGAGCCGGAAGGCACCATATGTTTATTTTCTCTTCTTTCTTTTTCTAATAAAGGAAATCAAGGTTCCCTCGCACACAAGTTTGCCGGGGGGAGAGGAGAAGATTATGAGGTGGACCAGGCATCGTTCAAGCAAGTTTTCGCCTTGCCGGAAAGCAAACGACAAAAAAGCTAAGTTGCCAAAGTTTGAGCAATCAGTTTTAAAATTTTAAGTTATCTTCCTTGAACGACCGTACTTTGTATGGAAAACCTGTGCGCGGAGGAACCAACTCGTAGCTAGTTGCGCCCTTACTTTGTTTCGAGTCCGCTCAACAACTTAAGTGAGCTGCGACTAGTTGCGACAAGATTTCTTGTCGGAAGCAGCATCGCCAGCAGGCTGCTGATGTCCCGCACTCAGCGCTCGCGGCAAAGGTGCCCGCGTCGACAAGTTCCATAAAAGCGCAGGGTAAAAACATACAAAGCAGGGAATCAAGTAAAGGAAATAACATAGCAATCTCTACCCAAAATAGAGTTATATTACAAGATAGCTTGTCGCAGCTCTAATAGATGTTCTCGTGACATGACCAGCAACGACAAAGAGAAAGAGGAAACGGGCGGCCTAATCTACACGATCGCCCTCAACCCTCTTGATCCCGCTCACCTTGTCCATGATGGGTGCGACAAGGGCCTTGAGCGCTTCCACGTCAGCATCCGGCGGCAAGGACTTGAGGACGTTGGTGAAGTTGAGGCCTGGGTTGCGGAAGGCCACCTTCATCAGCACCTTCTGGAGAGCCCCCACGCAGATCCTGCGCGACTCGTCGGCCAGCTGCTTTGGGATCTTCTCCCGGAGTTGCTGGAGAGCCGTCGCCATGCCTTTGAAGAACAGGCTGAGCTTGGCGCTGGGTTGGAGATGCTCGTCGGAAGGATACCCAAAATCCTCCATCCCCAGCTGCGCCAACTCCCCGTCGATGGCTGCGGCAGCATCCACGAGACCCTCGGTCCAGTGCTCCACAGTCTCCCGGAAAGCATCATGGGCGGCGGCGGCATTCGTTAGCAGCACCTCATCGGCCTTGATCTTCTCCGACAAGGCCACCTCCCGCTCCCTGGCGCCGTCCAGCGTCTGAGTCAAGGTGGCCAACTTCAGTTCGAGATCCGCATTGGAATTCTTGGCGGCGCTGAGCTCCTTGCCTCTCTCAACGAGAAGACCCTGCAGCTCGCCATGAGCGGCAGCATCCTTCTCACGCTCATGCTTGAGCGCGGCAAGCTCCTCACCGCTCGCCCTGAGATCTTCTTCCAGCTGCCCCACCTTTGTTTCCAGCTCCTTCTTGGCGGCCTCGGCAGCCGCGGCAGCGTCCCTTGCCTCCTTGAGAGCCCCGCCGATTGCTTGCTCCCGCGCGGCAAGCTCCTCCTCGTGGCTGTCAAGGTTCACCTTGCGCTGCGCCAACTCTCCTTCCCGCGCAAATAGGTTTTCAGCGACAAGCCGTTGCTTCTCTTCAGCTTCAGCCTTCTCGAGGAGGAAAGCTTTCCGCTCCTCGAGAAGTTGCTCCCGCTCCTCTGCCAAGGACCGGAGAGCTTCCTGCCTGAGGCCTCGGAGCTCCTCCGCGCGTTTCTCAATATCAACTCCCGCCTTCGCGACAAGCGCTTCTCGGGAGGCCAGCTTGGCTTGTCGGGCATGGTAGAGCGACGTCATCTTCCGCAGCAGCCGCTCCTCCTTAGGCTCATCGCTGCTGCTGCTTGGTGCGTCGACCACCGTCAGCCCAGCGGAGGCGAGCACCTCTCCGTCCAGGATTTCTCCCTCGACCGGCACCTTGGAGCTTGACGCCCAGGGGAGCTTGATGAAGATACCATCGCCGGCCTTCAAGTAGGCGCCGAACTGGGGCTCTTCGGAGCCTGGCGCTGCAGCATCGGCGGAGGGATCGGCGGTCGGCTTAGCGCCTGGCGCTCCTGCGGCCTCGGGGCCGTCAGTGCGATCGCCGGGTCCCTCGCCCGCTTCTGCGGCAGCAGCCTTGGCAGCCTCTTCGCCGGCAAGATCATCAGCACCGGCCTCTTCTTCGGTGGCGGCAGCGTCGTCGTTGTTGCCGCGCGCGTCCTCCTCACCGGCGGCCTCGGTTTCCATCGGCTCCATGGCGGGTGGATCTGACGACCGAAGAGGGGAGAGAAGTCAAGCAAATATACAAGAAGAAAATCAGAAGAAGAAGATCCCAAGGGAAGTTTTCAGGCAAGAAAATTACCTGTGCTAGGATCTGTGGTCGCGGTCTCAGCCACCGGAGGATCACTGGTGCCGTCTCTTGCCGGAGAACTGTCCCTTGCCGGAGAGTTCTCCCTTGCCGGAGAGCGCTCCCTTGCCGGGGACTCCTCCCTTGGCGGCGTAGTCGAAGCAGATGGCACTTCGGGAGCAGCTTCCGGGCATTCCTGATGAGGCTGTTCTGCTCCTACACAAATCCAACAGACAAGATATCAGTAGAGAAAAGAGCACCCATGCGTGCCTGACGGCAGGAAGTAAACTATAAAGTTACGCTGGGGGCTGCGCTGGGGGCTGCTTTGGGGAGTAGTTGCCGGGTCCGTCAAGGTGGTCTCAGACACACCCCCTGCTGACACGGTGGGATCATCTTAGATGACAATCACCGGGGCCTTGGCTCTCTTCGCCGCTCTCTGTGCCAGCGTCCTGAAAAGGAATGGATTCAGATCGAAGCAAGTCAGATACAAGACGAAAGCAATAAGATAGCAAGAATTGAAGAACTACGAGGACAGCAAGGGGATCTTACTCTTCTTCTTCGTCATCGCAGCTGAGCGCGGAGAGATCGAAGTCCGGCTCGCCTCCGGTGCGGCGAGGCGGAGGAGTAGGCTCCCTCGCACGCTTGGCAGGAGCAGTGGTGGCGGACCGGGAAGACCTCGCTCCAGTTGCCGCAGCGGCGTGAGGCGCTCCCGCGGCAACGGTGCTTGCCGCGGTAGAGCGTGTCACGCGGCTCGGCGGCTGTTGACCCGTCTGCCGCCCCGCTACGTCCGCGGCCTTGCGGAGACGCCTTCTTGGCGGGGCCAGGGGCTCCGCCTGCGGCAAGCTGTCTGAAGGTTCGGGCTCCTCCTCGCCAGGCTCGCTCGGCTCAGCTTCAGGGCCGGCAAGATCTTCCTCGCCAGCAAACTCCTCGCGCTCGGCAAGGCTTGCCGCCTCTGCTGCCTCTGCCTCCTCCATGGTGAACCCGAACTCGCCCGCGGCAACTGCTGCCGCCACCTCTTCCAGCCTGGTGGCGATGCGCTGCATCTCATCATCAATGGTGTCACGGGTGAGGCTCTTCTATTCATCAGCGCGGACCGGCACTTCCACCAAGTCATCAAAGAACGCCCGCACGACGTCATCCGCAGGTTCTTGCCAAGTTGGGGCGATTCCGTGTGAATCGCACAACGGCATCATTGCGCGGATCCGGTCGAGCAAAGAATTGTTGCACAACGGAACAACAATCCTCGACAACGTGAATGGATGCTGAGGATCGCGTTTGAACAGCTCCAGGAGCATCGCATCCAGCTCCAGGACGGTGAACTTGAAGTTGAGGCCCGGGCGCAGCCTCATGATATCCGCCGAGTTCTTGAACTCCCAGGCTGGTCTCCTCCTCTTCTGCAGGGGGGCGATGCGGCGGTGAACAAAGTCTGCGCCAACTGCGCCTACAGTGAGCCCGGCAAACCTGAGGCGAAGGATCCGAGTGACGGCAATCTTCAGCCTGTCGTCCTCCGGGGCCACATTGCTCCAATCATTGCCGCGCACTACTAGGGCTTGGCGCAGGGCGGTGAAAGGCTGCGGGTTCTCCTCGACGATCCAGCACCACTCTGCCCTCCACTCTTCCCATTTGCTGCAGAGCTCTCCCTCTAGATAGGCGTCCTTCTTGCCAGTTCTCGAGATCCAAGCGATTCCTCCGGCAAGGGGCTCTCCTCTCTCGACCCGGGGCATGAAGAAGTGGCGAAAGAGGGCTACGTTCGGGTGGACTCCGACAAAGTTTTCGCACAGATGTGCAAAAACTGCCATGGTCAGAACGGCATTGGGGGTGAAGTCAAGGAGGCGGAACCCGTAGGTGTTCATGATGTCACAGAAGAATTCAGAAAAGGGCGGGCAGAGCCCGCAGTAGAAGAACAGCGCGAAAAAGGGGTACCCGTTCGGAGCCAATCTTGAAGCGGTAGCCGGGAGTACCCTCGTGCGCGGATGTGCTCGCATCTCCGTCGACCAGAAAAGGTAGTAGTACTCCCTCAGCTCCTTTGCGTCAAGCTGAGGGGGGAAGACGGCCCGCTCCTTCCGCAGCGCCGCGAGCCGCTGCGCCTCGACCGATTTCACGCCCTTCCCCTTGTCGGCTTTCGGAGCCATGGCGGAGGTGGCAGGGGAGGTCGACGGCGTTGGTGATGCTGGTGGCAATGG
>NC_041387.1:255293434-255322950 GCF_002162155.2 Triticum dicoccoides
GGGGGGGCGGAGCGCTGCTCTCTTTCGACTTTGAGAAGAAGGAGGAGAGCGGCGGAGATTTTCGAGAATGGAGTAGCAACCGGCGAAGTGGGCGAACTGCCCCTGTTTCCCCTGCTTATAAAGAGGGAGGGGGCAGGCGTTTCACCCTTCCGAATAAAGAAGCCACCCACGATCTCTCCCACGATGCCGCATTCAACGCGTGCCGTTCGGGAAGGGCGCGGTGGATACGGAGCAAGATTCAGCGTAACCCAGGCCGCGTGTGCCCGTGCCCTATTTTGGGCCTGGCCCAACAGCGCTCAACACCGTGTGTGGCCCAGGACCGGGGGCTCCTGTCGGTGTACTAGAGTAGGGGTACCCTAGTATCCCGAACTTGTGCACGGGCAGTTGCAGCACCCCGCGGCAAGGCTTGCCGAGCGACCGCCAAGGTCCTCCGTGGTTCCTTTGGAGCCATTCAAGAACAAAGTATTCAAGCCAAGGAGACAAGGCCCCGGCAAGAGGAACTTGCCGGGAAGGCCAACCGAGACATCCCAAGGAACTTGCCGCGACGCGCCACGCGTCCCGGCAAGGCGACAAGGCCCCGGCAAGAGGAGCTTGCCGGGAAGACCAACCAAGGCATCTCAAGGCCTGGTGAGCGACAAGCTTCCGGGCGCGACAAGACGATGACCGCGGCAAGGCACTTGCCGCGGCAAGTAACCACCCTGTACCCACGCTCCAGCGCATCCACCAACATGTCGCCCTGGGGCTTTTCCAGGCGCGTGTGGCAGATGGCTGTGCAGCCAGCGGTGCGCGGTGGCATGCGGCGCTGACAAGATCGCCATCGTGGCGAACGGTGGCGTCCCTGACGGTCCCTTTCTGCATTGTTTGGGCGACTCAGACGGGCATTTAATGCCTTTGTACCCTGCCGTCAGGGTTAGGTAGGATACACTGTGCAAGTAGGTGTACCAACCGCAACTCCTTTTTACATTTTTACCCTTCTCTGCATTGCCACCTGTCGGTGACCCCTTGAGCATATAAAAGGAGGCCCATGCGCAATGTAGAGGGGGTTGGGGCTCAGTTCGAAGCCAGGAAACACTCACGCTCGGTCGCGTATGTACTGTAGCACTCATCGCTCCTGAGCAAGAACACAATACAATCAGACAAGCAGCAGTAGGAGTATTATCTCTCCGGAGAGCTCCGAAGCTGGGTAAACTGCTCGTGTGCTTCGCCTCGATCCACTCTTCGTGCGACCTCCGCCCCCCGCCGAACCGAAAGGGGCTCAGTCCGCCGGCCCCATAGGTGTCCGTGGATCAGTTTCCCCGACAGAAGGTGGCAAGATTTTCATATGCACAAGTTTCTCTTTACAGAGCACAGATGGATAAGAGAGAGAACTTATATATTTGGCTTGCGGGGGATCGCTATGTAGGCTTGTCTTCACTTGTTTTCTCGGGACCGAGTCCGTGGCAAGAATCCATGCAGCTTAGTGCAGAAGAAAATAGAACTACATGCGATCTTATCTACATGATCATGCTATTCTCATGATATGCTTATGCATTCATGCAATCTTCTTCAGGGCCCCCAGTGCTTCATTTATTTCTCTGTCGCTTAGGGTCTATGCCTGTCTTTGTTCAAAGGGCAAGGGAGTCCTGGATTAAGGGGTCCTAGAACGGCCGGACTATGTAGCGTGGGCCGGTCTGTTGGGCCGTGAAGATACAAGACAGAAGACTCTCTCCCGTGTCCGGATGGGACTCTTCTTGGCATGGAAGCCAAGCTTTGGCGCCCGAATATGAAGATTCCTTTCTCTGTAACTGACTTTGTACAACCCTAGTCCCCTCTGGTGTCTATATAAACCGGAGGGCTTAGTCTATAGAGGCAATCATAATCATACATGCTAGACTTCTAGGGTTTTAGCCATTACGATCTCGTGGTAGATCAACTTTTGTAATACTCATATTCATCAAGATCAATCAAGCAGGAAGTAGGGTATTACCTCCATAGAGAGGGCACGAACCTGGGTAAACATCGTGTCCCCCGCCTCCTGTTACCATTAACCTTAGATGCACAGTTCGGGACCCCATACTCGAGATCTGCTGGTTTTGACACCGACATTGGTGCTATCATTGAGAGTTCCGCTGCATCGTCACCAAAAGGTTTGATGGCTCCATCAATCATCTGCAATAATGCAGTCCAGGGGGAGGTTTTCCTCCCCAGACAGATCTTCGTATTAAGAGGCTTCGCACTGCGGGCCAACTCACTTGGCCATCTATAGCAGATCGACAGCTACGCCCCTGGCCATCAGGACATGTTTGGAAGCTTGAATCACGTTGCCGATATCCGTGGAGACTTGATCTTCGATTGATTCGAGCCCATGGTAACCACTCCATACCACCATGATGAACATGACCTAAATCTGTCATCGGACCTTGCCCAGGAGATAGCACCTGTAACTGCTCTGGCCCTGGTTCCGAAGCAGATTGCGCCGCCTGAGGACGGGAAGCTCAACCCCGCCGCGGAAGCCGCAGATTCAGCGGTGTTAGAGCCGCACACAGATCCAACCTCGAGCGGGGCCTGTGTCACCGGAACCTCGGATTCATCTCCAGCCATAGGTTCCGAACCGCGTGCATCCACACCCATCGAACCTGATTAGGCGCCGATCGTTGAATTCAGCTCCGCGGACATCTTACGGCACTCACCTTTAGGCGATGTGCTAAACTCATTAAAAGCCCTCTCCTTATTAGGGGACTCTCAGCCGAGCTATATCTAGTTTGGATTGGAAGCTGATCACGGAGAATTCCGCTTCCCACCCACCACCCACTTCATAGCCACTATCGAAGACTTAACCGACATGCTCGATTACGGCTCCGAAGGCATCGACGGTATGGACAACGATGCTGGAGAGGAGCAGGCACAAAAACCACCGGGCACTGGACATCCACCTCCTCATATGACGTATACATGGTGGATACACCCGAAGAGAACAATGGCGACACAGAAAAGGATCCAGTCGAGGATAATACTCCTGAGATACAGCCAAACACCGACGTCAGCGGCGCCGCTCTAAACTACACCGTGGAAAAAACAGCAATACCGACACAGGAGAAAATAATACTCCGGACAATGCTGGAGACAACGAAGACCCCGCTGAGCTAACCTCCAAACAGGACGAACGGGAAGACGAGTGAGTTAGCCCTGATGAACAGGCCATGAACAAAGACTCGGAGGACAGTAACTACCTTTCGCTGTTCGAGGACGAGGTGAGCCTCGACATTGAGGATTTTATCGTGCCTGAGGAACCTCTCAAGCAGGAGTGTTTTAAGCGCCAGCTAATAGCCACATCAAGGAGCCTGAAAAAGAAGCAGCAACAGCTTCAAACTGATCAAGATCTGCTCAACGATAGATGGACTAATGTCCTAGCAGCCGAAGAATACGGCCTCAAGCGCCCAACCAAAAGTTACCCAAAGTGCAAATTGTTACCCCAATTTGACAACGAGGCACTGGAGCCCATCCTACCAGCGCATAATGTGGCTGACCGACCACCACGTGGCCGGGACAAAGCGGCAACTCAAGCCGAACACCAGCCCGTACCTTGCGGTAAGGGCAGAGACATAACGGCTCAGGGTCCTACATATGACTTGCGGAAGGACCTAGACAACAGAGCAGGTTAGACCAAATTGATCTACAGATCACAGGGACGTGCCCAGACAGGCAACGGTGACCTTCTAGCTGGACGTGAAAAACACAACCACGCCCGGGCCGAGCACCGCAGACGAACTCCATCCGAGCTACGTCGTGACGTGGCCCGACATAGAGGCACCGCACACCCCCTTTGCTTCACTGATGAAGTAATGGAACATGAATTCCAAGAAGGGTTGAAACCCATGAATATCGAATCATACGATGGAACAACATACCCCGCGGTATGGATTGATGATTTTCTCCTCCATATTCATATGGCCCGGGGTGATGATCTTCACGCCATCAAATACCTCCCGCTAAAACTCAAGGGACCTGCTCAGCACTGGTTGAACAGTTTGCCCGAAAACTCAATTGGCAGCTGGGAATACTTTGAAGACGCCTTCCTCGACAACTTCGAGGGTACATATGTCCGACCTCCGGATGCCGATGACTTAAGTAACATAGTTCAACAGCCCGGAGAGTCAGCCAGGAAATTCTGGACTTGGTTCCTAACTAAAGAGAACCAGATCGTCGATTGTTCGGATGCCGAAGCGCTAGCAGCCTTCAAACATAGCATCCGTGAGGAATGGCTCACCTGACACCTCGGCCAAGAAAAGCCAAAGTCTATGGCAGCCCTCACGATGCTTATGACCCACTTCTGCGCGGGCGAGGATAGCTGGCTAGCCCGTAGCAATAACAATACAAGCGAACCTGGCACTTATGAAGCCAGAAATAGCAACGGCAAGCCCCAACGCAACAGACACAAGCGTCGAAGCAACGGTGACAACACCGAGGACACAACGATCAATGCCGGATTCAGTGGCTCTAAGTCCGGTCAACAGAGAATCCATATAGAAGAAACAATCCGGGATCGTCGAGCTTGGACCGCATACTCGATCGTCCATGTCAAATCCAGGGCACTCCTGATAAACCAGCCAATCATACCAACAGAGACTGTTGGGTTTTTAAACAGGCCGACAAGTTAAATGCCGAGAATAAGGAGAAGGGGTCGCAAAGCAAGGACGATGATGGGGAGCCCCGGCCACTAAACACAGGGGGAGAGAAGAAGTCCCCCCCCCCCCAAGTTAAAACGGTGAACATGATATACGCTACCCACATCACCAAGAAGGAGTGCAAGCGCGCGCTCAGGGACGTCTACGCTATGGAGCCAGTTGCCCCAAAGTTCAACCCATGGTCGTCCTGCCTGATCACCTTCGATCGTAGGGACCATCCGACAAGTATCGGTCATGGCGGTTTAGCCGCAGTAGTCCTTGACCCAATCATTGATGGATTCCATCTCACGCGAGTCCTGATGGACGGTGGCAGCAGCCTGAACCTGCTCTATGAGGATACAATGTGCACAATTGGTATTGATCCCTCAAGGATCAAGCCCACAAAACCCACCTTTAAAGGAGTCATACCAGGTGTAGAGGCCCACTGTGTGGGCTCAATCACACTGGAGGTGGTCTTCGGATCCCCGGACAACTTCTGACGCGAAGAGTTGATCTTCGATATCGTCCCCTTCCGCGGTGGCTATGGTCGGAGGAACCGCATTTGCTCGATTCAATGTGGTGCCACACTATGTTTATCTCAAGCTCAAGATGCCCAGACCACGCGGTGTCATAACAGTCAATGGAAACACGGAACGCTCCCTCCGTACCGAGGAGCACACCGCTGCCCTCGCAGCAGAAGCACAGAGCGGCCTTTTCAGGCAGAACCTTAATTCGGCGGCCAAGCTCCAAGACACTGTCAAACGAGTCCGAACTACTCTGGAGCAGGACAGTCGAGCTCGTCAAGAGCTTGACGAGCAATTCGGCCTCCGTCCCAGTCCCGACCAAACGACAGCATGCGTACCATGCATACATAACTACGCACTCAAAATACCTTGGGCATAGACCCAGGCACAGCTAGATCGTGGTCCACAATATGGCTCAACCTCCCCTGGACCGACATACTTTCACGTTTTCTTTTTCTTTTCATGTTTCTTTTTTTCAGGCCTTTCCTGCTGGCCTAATTGTCAGACCTATCAAGGGACGGATACACCAAGATGGCAAGAAGCATGGACGTATAAGGGAATTTCCAGGTGGTCTCTTTAAACGATCGTTATGCCTATTTTAAGGACCTGCACGCAGCTCTCCCTTGGTTGTGGCATGTTAAATAGCCTTGTTGCTTATCGCACTACTTGTACAAATATGCTTTGACGTATTAATCAAACTATAATGGAAAATAGTTTGCGGACTATAATGGAAAATAGTTTGCGGACTATAATGGAAAATAGTTTGTGGCCCAATTTCTGCGGCATTAGCCTATTACTTATTTTTTTGATATTCTTATCAATTGCACACGTACACTCTAGTACGCCTTAATTCGCCAGGGGCTTCATTATGCCGCATAATACGGCAACAAAGTCCAAACACTTTTTTATAGTATAGTTCGGTACCCCGAACTTTAGCATTATATGCATCAGCTCCGAATCATGTCCTTGGTCAATAGTTGGGTTGCCCGGCTCCTGTGCTTACTACCTTATGTTCTGCTATATCGGCTAGGGTAGTAAAGAGAGAACTACTACGATTGTGTCCTGGTTCATCCGGATGAGCACCTCAGTAGAGAAAGCCGAAAACTAACTATCATGATGCGGCGTGAGCCGGTCAGCTGTTCGAGAGGTTAGAAATCTTTTGCGATTTTTTCCGCATTATGAGATGAATCGGTGTTTATCCGATGAGGTGTTTACAACACCCCAAGTTCGGACTTACAAATACTAGGGGCTGCGCCTAAATTTCTATTGTCAAACTCCTATAGCTAAGTGAGGGTGATAAAGCCACATAGTACGATTGCCTGGTTCATTGCGCTAAACACCTCCTTCAAGGACCAATCCTTTGGATCAAGAGTGTTTAGATATATCCCGAACACCCCCGTACTACCTACGTGGGGGCTGAGGCTGACGACTGGCCAACCCTTAGATTTAACAAAACGGCCGCACAGGAGGTAAAATTTTAAATAACAGGCATTATATTACATAACGGCTCTGTTTCATAATACAGGAAGGGATAATATGAATGAATTCATTAAAGGATAATGTCTTTTCAACACTGCCCCTCTACAATGTGGGATCCCTTCAGGACATCATCAAAATACCGCTCGGGCATGCGGTGCTCCTTGCCCGCGAGCAGTCCCTCGGTCGCAAGCTTCACGGCGTCCATCTTCGCCCACTGTATCTTGACTCGGGCGAAGGGCATTAGCGCCTTCGATGCAGACCGATCACTTGATGGCATCAAGCCGTGGGCACGCATTGACCAGCCGCTTCACGAGCCCGAAGTAGCTGCTGGGTCTGGCTTCGGCAGGCCATAGCCGGATTATTAAATCCTTCATGGCTAGTTCGGCCACTCTATGCAGTTCGACCAACTGTTTTAGCTGATCGCTAAAGGGCACCGGATGTTCTGGCGCAAGGTATTGCGACCAAAACAGCTTCTCCATGGAGCTCCCCTCTTCAGCTCAGAAGAACTCCGCTGCGTCTGAAATGCAGTGCGGCAGATCCGCAAACACCCCCGGAGAACTCCAAATCTGGGTCAGTAAGAGGAACCTTTTCTTCACATATTTGCTCTGCATAATAAAGGCCTTACCCGCCGCGATTTTTCTGGCCTCCTGGACTTCCTGGAGGGTGCCCTGGGCTTCAACCCGGGTATCGTGTGCTCTTTCGCGGGCCTTGGCAAGTTTGGACTCTTGATCCGCAATGTTACGCTCCAAGGACTCGTATTTCTTCAAGGTGTCCTGGAGCTCCTGCTGGACCTCACCGACCCTGGCCTCATGCTTTTCACGGGCGGCCTGGTCCTTGTCTGCTCTCTCCTCGGCCTCGGCCAGCTCCCTTTTGAGAGCTTCCACCTCGGTCGCCGCTCCTATAAATAAAATGCCACTATGGTCATTACAAATCATCTATCCTTTCTGATATACAGAAGGTCATTGCATACCTTGTTTATCCTCTAGTTGTGATTTCACGCGGCAGAGCTCTTCCTCGGCCCGCTCCAGACTCTGCTTCAGTCCGGAAACCTCAGCAGCATGAGAGGTCGCAGCCAGTAACGATGCCTGCTTGTTCACATTGGCTCATCTGGTTATTCTCCTGCGAAACTTGTTTGATCCTCTGTCTGGCTTTTCTTTTCGAACACCAGACAGTGTCTCAGGTGCTACTGCTATACTATGACATTCTTTTTACACAATTGCGTTGCTTACCTCAAAGCTTGTTAGAAGTCTTGTGCAGGCATCAGTCAGTCCGCTCTTCACGGACTGAATCCTCTCAACCACCGTACCCATAAGGGTACAGTGTTCCTCAACAATGGAAGAACTTCGCACCGCTTCCATTAGAGTCTTCGGCGCCTCTGGCTGGATGGAGGTCACCGGCGGAATTGGCGCACCTCCTCCTGTTGAAGTTGGCTGCTTGCCGGGTTCCGGAGCTGCATAGGTCTTCGGGACCGTATTCGGCTGGGGGCCGAGCTGAATATGGCCACCATCGCTAGTCTACATGGTGATTTGCTCCCCCATTTGTCCGGCGGCTGAGGTTTCACCCTCCGGCGCTGCCCTGACGGCCTCTTGTGTCTCTTCCTTGCCTGGCATCCTTCGGGACACCACCTTGGTGTCATCCATGGCCTTGGAAAAAGAGGCCACTGGAAGCGACCCGCTGTCCATCGCCTTCAGGTCCAGCGAATCCCCCGAAGATGAGAATCGCTCGAGGTCGGACCGAGCTGGACTGGAAATGCATGACTCAACATGTTAAGACTATTAAGTAGAGAGGCCGAATATATGAATACGTCCGGGTTTTTGAGTACTCACGATTCGGCCAGGGGCTTGTCTTGGGGGCGCTGCTCTGGGCTGCTGTCGACATCCCACACAGAGTTATCCGCGAGGGAACCCTTCCCCCTCTTGGACGCCTCTTCCTCCAGATTTGTGGAGGCCACCCTCTTCTTCCTTCCCCCCTCAGGGGGAGAGTTGCTTTCCTCCTCCTCTTTGTCCCCGGCGGCGGAGGAGTGAGTCTCGGTGTCTTTGGACGTCACGTCCGAAGCACGCTTGCGACGGAGGCCACCTCTGGTCCCCTTGGCCTTCTTCTCCGGCGCTTGATAGGGCGCTGGAACCAACATCTTTGTCAGAAGTGGAATTGCTAGGTCTTCAGGTAGCGGAGCCGGATAGTGAATCCGCTCCGCCTTGTTTGTCCAGCCCTGAGAGAATCAGTAGGGATGCTTAGGTGTATTCCTCAAGTATGTAAGTAAAGGATACACCATGAAAACATGAAAAAACTTACAGGACTAGCGGGATGGGCCAAGTCGTGCCCACGGTCCTCAGTCGTATCCGGCCATGTCTTGTTAGACTTGAAAAGCATCTTCCAGATGTCTTCGTGCGTAGTGCCAAAGAACTGCAGCAAGGTCTGGTGCTTGGCCGGATCGTACTCCCACAAATGGCAAGTCCGGCTTTGGCATGGAAAGATCCAGCGAACAAGCATCACCTGGATCACATTGACAAGCTTGATATTCTTGTCTATCATGCTCCTGATGCGCGTCTGAAGCGCTGTCAGCTCGTCCGACGAAGATCAGCCCAGGCCCTTCTCTAGCCAGGAGGTGAGCCGCATCGGGGCTCCGGACTGGAATTCGAGAGCCGCGGCCCAGGTGCTGTCGTGTGGTTCTCTGATTAGAACCACGATTGTTGCCACCCTTTGACGGTATCCACGAAGGAGCCTTCGGGCCATGTGACGTTGGGCATCTTGCTCACCATGGCACCTCCGCACTCTGCGTGTTGGCCACTCACCACCTTCGGCTTCACATTGAAGATCGTTAACCACAATCCGAAGTGGGGTGGGATGCGGAGGATAGCCTCACACACGATAATGGATACCGAGATGTTGAGGAAAGAATTAGGGGCTAGATCATGGAAATCTAGCCCGTAGTAGAACATGAGTCCGCGGAAGAATGGGTGTAGAGGAAATCCTAGACCGCGGACGAAGTGGGGGATGAATACCACCCTCTCATGGGTCTCTGGGGTGGGGACGATCTGTCCCTTGGCCGGAAGCCGGTGGGTGATTTCCTCGGCCAAATACCGAGCCTCCCGGAGCTTCATAATGTCCTTCTCCTTGATGGAGGAGACCATCCACTTGCCCTGTGCTCCGGATCCGCACATGGTTGGAGTGCTTTCTTGGGGCGGAAAAGATGAGAACTTTGGTGCTGGAGCTCGAGAATGGGGGAAGCAGAAAGAGAAAAGGCGTGGGTGAAAGGGGTAAATCCTTATCTCTTTATAAAGGTAGTGAATATCAAGTGCCTCCCCACTCGCCTTAAACCTCACCTATTCCCCAAGGGCCATGCAGACGACACGGTTGGATTACCCACGCCCGTATTGATGAGAATCCCGCAATAAGGGGACATGATCTCTACTTTGACAAGACGAGCCAATGAAACTGCATCTCGAAATATGGAGCGGCGGGCTAAAAACGGTTCGAAATAACGGCCGGGCACCGACGTGATGTCACACTACAAAAAGTTGTTAGCGGATTGGACTCGTGAAATACTATACTCTTTGCGGTTGTGTGTGGTACTTGTTTTGCAGAGCCGGACACATTTTCTATGTTCGAAGGATGCTTTCGAGTATTCGAAGGATGAACCCGCCTTCCAATGCCGAAGACAATCTGCGTGCCGGACACCTCATCATTGAAGCCTGGTTAAGGGGCTACTGAGGGAGTCCTGGATTAAGGGGTCTTAGGACGACCGGTCTATGTAGCATGGGCCGGACTGTTGGGCCGTGAAGATATAAGACATAAGACTCTCTCCCGTGTCCGGATGGTACTCTCCTTTGCGTGGAAGGCAAGCTTGGCGCCCGGATATGAAGATTCCTTTCTCTGTAACCGACTTTGTACAACCCTAGTCCCCTCTGGTGTCTATATAAACCGAAGGGCTTAGTCCGTAGAGGCAATCATAATCATACATGCTAGACTTCCAGGGTTTTAGCCATTATGATCTCGTGGTAGATCAACTCTTATAATACTCATATTCATCAAGATCAATCAAGCAGGAAGTAGGGTTTTACCTCCACAGAGAGGGCCTGAACCTGGGTAAACATCGTGTCCCCCGCCTCCTGTTACCATCAACCTTAGATGCACAGTTCGGGACCCCCTACCTGAGATCCTATGGTTTTGACACCCACAAAGGGTTACATGCAACTTCAGCAAAGCTTGTACAAAAGGGTGGCTGCCGGTCAGGCCCTAACAGCCATGCCTTACAGGTAGAACTTACGGAGATGCTCAATGTTCCATGAGTTTTACAACTAAATGCCATCTCCGGTCTCTAGACGGACTGCACGGGCTCTAATGACTTGTACTACCCAGTAAGGGCCTTCCCACTTCGGTGTCAACTTGTTTGTACCCTTGGCAGACTGAACATGCCTAAGGACAAGGTTGCCTTCCTCAAAGCTCCAGGCATGAATCCTGCGGCTGTGATAACGATGCTGGGCTTGCTGGTAGCGTGCAACACACGTAGCAGCTTGGAGCGGTTCTCCTCAACTAGCACAATGTTATCACGCCGGTGCTATTCTTGCGCTACTTCATCGTAGGCAAGTATTCGAGGTGACCCGTATATGAGTTCCGTGGGGATAACTGCTTCCTCCCCATAGACTAGGGAGAAGAGAGTTTGTCCGGTAGCTCAATTTGGTGTCGTAAGGAAGGACCAAAGAACCACCGGCAGCTCGTCGATCCATCGCTTGCCGCACTTCTTGCCGGTGTTCTGGATACTTTCCTATGGCCCACTGCGTGGCTCCATCGACAACCTGGTACAACCCAACTTCCGCATCGACAACTCAAGTCCCTCGTGAGGAAGACAATGCCAAGACCTCCAAGGGATTAGCCTCCCCTGGTGGCTGCCGAGGGGTGGAGAGTTCTATGCAAGGTGCACCTCATGAGGCTCAGCTAATGTGAGCCATGACGACCAAGGACAGGTGGGCGCCAGGCGGGCACCAGCGGGCGCAGGGTACCAATTTCTTCTTTGGTGAAAAGGAGGCAAGCAGCAGCTTGGAGTCTCGAGGAATCAACCAAAGGTTTCCATTCTGGTGCAACAAGACCAAGACCGCCAGGACGGCAGGACAGAGGTCATTGCTGAGCCCACCGCAGCATCATGGCCAAAGGATTTTCGCACGCGAAGACCACTTTAGTCAGGATAGTACGTACTTCCTGCCCCCTTCAAATCTGGCCAATGTGGGATCCCTTGCCACCAACATTTGGGAAGAGGACCCGAGCCACTATAAATAGGACTTAGCCACCACCATAGAGGGGGATGAAGAGATCGGATCCATTCTCATCCGACCACCTCACCACCTCTCTTGATCTCAAGAACACCGCACCTCCTGAGGCCAGTTCATCCATTATACTAGTTCATCCTCAGCCCTTTGAGGCAATCCACCAAAATGCTGGTGTAGGGTATTACACCGTAAGGTAGCCCGAACCAGTATAAACTGCCGTGTCTCTATGCCCCTTTGAGCTCGACGCGCTAGGCCTAGAAGATCATGAGTAGGCAGGCTGGGTAGGTTGAGATCTCCGCATGCACCTCGGGATTTGAACCTATCAAGGGTTTGTGGAACCCGAAATCCGAAATTTGCCGCGCCAGGTAGGGGGTGCGTCGGATCCTCTCTTCCGTCTATCGATCCACCGCTACTCGGACACTTCCATGGCTCATGCACGTCGGGCTACTGAGCGCCGGGCCATGCTAGCCGCCCGCGTCGCCCAGATAGCTCCGGTAGGCGACGGCTGCCACCGTCGTCCTCCGTCACCAGCGGCCAACACCGCCACGGGCCCTGCCGGCCACGAGCAGCCAGCATCGTGGCTACACACCCCTTGTCGCGCCACGGCGGGCGCAACACCACTCTGTCACTGACCCTGGCAGCTTCATCCTCTCACGCAATTCATGGCCCGGTAAACATGCAAGCAGCTCTGCTCATGGCCCGAGAGCTCCTTTGCTATCGCCTCGCCAACGACTTCTACGAGGAGTGGCTCGAGCGCATCGCCGAGCTCGTCAGTGCCGCTAGAGTATCCACTGCACCGGCCCGCTCTCTGCCTCAGTAGTCGCCTGCCGCGGGCGACATGGCCCACGGGGCACCTCCACCACCTCTATCCCAGGGCGTCCGCGTCGAACCAAGGCGGGTGGCACCACGGCGCGAGCCACCATGCGAGGCGACCGCGCGTGAGGAGGCGAGCTGCCAAGTGGTGCAGCGGCCCAAAGAACATGCACGTGGGCTTTCAGCACCCCCACGTCAAGATCGTTGGCTGCCTGTGATGGTGGCGGCGCGCGGGCACAAGACCAAGCTCCACCTCCTCGACGGGCTCCCATGACCACGGTAGGGTTCCACACGTTCATCCCGGAGCTTCGCAACGTCATCTGGCCGGGCAAGTTCAAGCCTGACCTGCCCCCATGCTACGATGGCACCGCCGACCCTGCCGAGTTCCTGCAGCTCTATGAGCCGAGCATCGAGGCGGCCAGTGGTGACGAGAAGATCATGGAGAACTTGCTTCCCATGGATCTCAAGGATGGCGGACGCTCCTGGCTCCTGAATCTCCCCATAGGATCTATCTCCTCCTGGGATGAGATGCGCGACCGCTTCATCGCCAACTTCCAGGGCAATCATGACCGCCAGCCAGCCGCGGGTGACCTACGACGCATCAAGTAGGAGCCAGGGGACACCCTGCAGAAGTACATCCAACGCTTCAAAAATGTCCTCCTCAAGATCCCCAAGGTGTCGGACAAGGCCATCATCTCAGCGTTCACTGATGGCTTCCGTGACGTCCATGAAGGAGGAGATCGCCATCCATGAGGACCTCTGCACAGCCCTGGAGATGTTCAACATGGCGAAAAAGTGCACGAGGGCTGAGGAGGGATGCCTATCCCTCCTCGAGCTCCCTGATGTGACCCAGAAGATGAGAAGGCCAAGGCCAAGGACATGAAGCGCAAGGGACCAGTTTTGCTTGCAGCCGAGCCGGCGATGAAGCGTGGATGTGACCACCCTGAGTCATCCAAGAGCAACCGACCGTTCTGCGTCTTCCACAATGTCCACAGCCACAACACCAACGACTGCCAGGAGCTGAGGGCCCTCCACGACAAGCGTCTCGGTTGATGCCCCGACCGCAATGGTCGAGGCTACGGTCGTGGGGGCGGCCGTGGAGGAGGATGCTGGGATGGCCGCGACCATCACCAGGAGTGGCACGACCAGCCCTAGGAGGATCGCTGGCAGGGCCAGCCTTGCGAGGGTGCCTAGAGGGACCAGCCTCGTGAGGATCGGCCTCAGGACAACACCGGTTTTCCTCCATTGCCTCCACCACCAAGAAGGAACGAAGATCATAACCAGGACGAGGGGGCTAGGGGCTTCCAGGAGCCTCGAGCCATCGCCTGCATCCTGGGCGGCTCTCAGGACCCAGCCTCTCATCTCATCTTCAAGCAGTTCACGCGAGGTGAACATAGTGCTCCCCAAGCCAGAAGAAACTCGCCCGCTCAGGTGGTCCAAATGTGCCATCACCTTCAACTCCTCCAATCATCTCAAGTGCGCAGCCACTACTGGCACTCCCGATGCTCTGCTCGCCTGTCATCAGCAACGTGGTTGTCACCAAGACTCTCATTGATGGTGGAGTAGGGATCAATGTTCTCTCTGTCCAGACGTTCAACAGGCTCCAGATGCCGTATCACCAGCTTTAGCCTACCAAGCCATTCTTAGAAGTGAACAACGGTTCCACGCATCCGATACGACAGATCTGCCTCCCTGCCACCTTTGGAGAACACGACAAGTACCACACCGAGCTCATCGACTATGACATCACAGAAATTCGTCTGCCATTCAACGCCATCCTCGGGTACCCAGCACTGGCCAAGTTCATGGCGACAATGCACCACGGCTACAATGTCCTCAAGATGCCCAGAAGCGGCGGCATCATCACAGTCGCCTGTAAGGAGAAGGATGCGGTGTTCTCCCTCGAGCGCGCCTACCATGCTACAGCGGTCGACAACCCTGAAGACGAGGGCGGTGTCCTCCCTCCTGAGGTCGCCCCCAAGACGAAGAAGCTGCACCTGGGTCAGGGGTCTCATGAGAAGGCATCACTCGATAGCGTAGCGCTGAGACACGCGTCCCTGGATGGGGCTCCTTCGCCTGTCGAATAGGAAGGCGCGCACGGCGCCCCACTCAGGCTGGGCTCGGGCGCTCTCCTCTAGAGGGCCTCACACCTAGACAACGTCACGAGGGAGGCGCTCGGGAACCACGTGGAGGCATGCTTCGGCCCATGCTTCCCAGGAGAAGGCGCAGGGCGTAAGGCTCCAGGTATTCAGGAGTTCATCGGCAAGGCAGTCGAGGAGATTGAGGAGGCAAGGGTTCTGCGGGGCGATCGCCGCCTACCATAGGGCGCGACTCGTTGCCCTGGAGAGGGTAAGGATTGCTGCGTCTGCATCGACATCCCAGGGCTCAACAGGGCTACATCTCGGCAGCTCTTCTGGCCGTCCCGTGTCGCCTGATGCGAGTACGTTTGCATGCCCTTAGGCCTGCCGAGCGCGGCTGTGGCGTTCCAGCACTCCATGCGGGCTGTCATGGCGGCTCGAGAGGCTAGGCACCAGGCGACCCTGGAGGAGATGGAGATGGATCTTCGGGAGCCCCCCCCAGCCCCCAGAGCCTCCCGAGGCTCAGGGCCAGGGCGGCTCGTGAGGAATGACTTCAGCAACGCGCGTCTTCTACTACACCGACATCTCTTCAGCAATAGTGCCAGGTGACATCTTTTTAGTTCATTCAGCTTGGGGGCGCCCCTCGGGCTGCATTATCCCCAAGTCGCGTGGGTCCGTCCCTGCGACATGTATCCCTTTTGCGTCTATCAGAACTAGTTTACCTTCCCTTATGAATTTCCTTGAGACTATGAACTGCCTGACTGGCGCTTCATTGCCAATAACGTCTCGCGCCCTTACGAGCCAACCCACGACCGCCTCATGATTAAGGACTGGCACGACGTCTATGCTCGGGCCCGTCCCTGCAGCGTCGCTAAACCCAAGAGGCTGAGCTCTGGCTCACAGGCCAGCTCCCGTGTACGTCACCTCCCATGGCCCTTGGTGCCTTGTTCTATATGAGCTAATCGCGGGCAGATGAGTGAGGGGGTGCGACCTGGTGTCTCGTCGCCATGGGAGACGCGTGCCGGTTGTTTTTCTTCAGGATCTTTGCATGAGAAGACTGGGCACGACGTCTGTGCTCGGGTCTGTCCCTGCAGCATCGATAAACCCAATGACTGAGCTCTGTCTAGTGGGCCGTCCCCGTTCACGTCACCCCCTGGGGTCGTTGGTGTCTGGCCTTCTCATGCAATAACCTCAGTAGACTCATTCGGCGCAGGTTGCCTAACAATCTTGGAGGACTAACACAATAGCTCCCGATCAAATTCAGGCGCAACCCGCCTTGAGGTAGGACCTCGTGAGTCCTGCGTTGGCTCACGAGTGCCCATACACACCTCCTCCAGCCCTGCCGTGCAAGCCACATGTCTACGCGGGGCTGTACACCCCCCGGTCGCTCTCCTCAGAGGGAGCCCCCTCCCATGCACAAGTGGAAGTACCATGCTCTGCGTTGGTCGTCGACACTGTCGAGGAGTGGCTTTGCCCATGCAAGAGTGGAAGCACCATGCACCGCGCTGGTGATAAACAACTGAGGGTAGCCTCGCGGCTGTGGTAACCCCAGGGAGCCTCCGGGCTCGGTGCTTAGCCTTGCCGCGCTGCTCTCCCTTGGGAGGGTAGTGCGAGTGGGCTGGGCACAGGGGCTACGCTCATGTCACACCTGGCGTATGCCACCTTGCTAGGTCCCACAGACCTGGTCTTCGTGCGCCCCTCCCGAGCGAGAGCCCGACGAGGAGAGGTATGATGGTCTGCTCGTATGTCAAGGGGGACTCCTGAGCATCAGGTCTCAGGAGCCTAACTGACCACGTAGCCCCTAACCCCTTGGTATCGTCCTGGCGATCCGAACGACCCAACGACGGCTGAGGTGTGCACGGGGCCGGGCCCTGCCGATGCAGAACACAAAGGCCTAACTCTCGTCCTTCCCTTCCCAAGTTGTTCGTACGTCAAGGGGGACTCTTGAGCATCGCGTCTCAGGAGCCTAACTGACCATGTAGCTCCTCACCCCTTGGGCTCGTCCTGGTGATCTGGAGGACCCAGGGGCAGCTAAGGTATGAGTGGGGTCGGGCCCTGCCGACGCAAAACACCAAGAGTTACCCTCGCACCTCTTTTCCCAAGTTGTTCGTACGTCAAGGGTGACTCCTGAGCATCGTGTCGGAGGAGCCTAGCTGGCCACATAGCCCCTCACCCTTTGGGCTTGTCTTGGTGATCCGGACGACCCAACCGTGGTTGAGGTACGAGCGGGGTCGGGCCCTACCGACGCAGACAACAAAGCAAATAGAAAGGAAGTTGCCAAACCATAAGCTAGCTATTACAAAACATATTGTTCCAAGCATCAGTTTTAACGCCTCCACTAGGCACATTACATGCTACAGGACAAAAATAGGAAGAAGCAGCACCATCAAACCACCTCTTCATCCCTAGCTGCCGCTGTCGCTCACCTTCGGAGCCTTGTCGTCAACAGCGTTTTTCGTGCCCTCGACCCCAGCCGCAGGGCCAACAACGAGGAACTTGGCCAGCAGGGCCTCCATTGAACCCTTCACGGCGTCAGCAACGGCGTCGCCGGAGTCGGGGTTCATGGTATCGAGGAAGGCGGTGAAGTCAAAGCTGGCATCTCGGAGATAGAGGTGGCTAAAGGCGCGCGTCAGGGCCGACGAAGAGAGTATGCGAGCCTCACGTTCCACCATTGAGCCGAACCCGTTGACGATGTCCTCGAGCAAATCAACAATGTCAGGAAGCAGGGTAGCAGGGCTCTCCCTAGGGGTCACCATTGTCCCCTGAGGATCACTCCCAAAGAGTGCCTGCCAGGCCTTGTGAAACCTCGCCTCGAAGGAGGCAAGGGTGCTACGCTCGATGGCGGCGCCCCCCTTGGTCTCAGCAAGGGATGCCTGGGCCGCTTCCACCTCCTCCTTCAACCTCTTAAGGCGGTCATGCTCCATGGCCTGCTCCTGGGCTGCCTGCTTCAGCTCAGCCTCACGATTAATGACGGCAACCTCCTGGGCCTTCAGCTTCTCCTCTAGCTCCTGGAGTTGGCTGGCCTGGGCGGCCTGCTGATCCTGGAGGGCCTTCAGCTTGGCTTCCACCGCGTGGCACCGCTCCTGGGCGTCCTTGGCTTCCTTCTGTGCCAAGTCACGCTTGGCAGCGGCTACACCGGCCACCTTCTGGCTCTCCTCCGTGGAACTCCAGGCCGTCCGAACAGACGCGTTAGCCTGGAGCCACCCTGAGATCAGCCGTAGGCACCCTAACGTTGCGTGTCGATCCGGACCTTGACGATCACTCTTTAGATGGTTCAGTGCAGCTTGGGCCTCCTCCAGGGCTCCGGAGGTGGCTGGAGCACCATGGCCCAGCAGCACGGTGGGCGGAAGAGGAGATGTTCTCGGTGCCAAGGCAGGTGAAGCTGCAGCAGCAGGAAGGACTGGGAGCTCCGGAGGCCTTGCGACCTCAGCAGTCACAACAGAGACGGGCGCTGCCAGGGTCAGCCGTGCCACAGACGCCGTCTCCTCCCGAGGCTGGGCCTCCGAGCCCGGAGAAGACGACGCCACTACTGGAGCCACGGGAGCCACATTGCCCCCTTGCACCAAAGCTGCGGCAGCCACCTCGACACGCTCGACCACGGCGACCTCAGCATTCTCTTTTTTCTTCTTCACCGACGACTGCGGCCTGACATGGAACAAGGATACTAAGCATCACATCAAGATTCAGGAGCAAGGCCAAGGGAGAACACTTACTGGTCCGAAGCGACATAGCTCCTCTTTAGGCTCATCAGCGGGGGCTTCGCCGGGGCAGCTGGAGCTGCGCTCCTGGGAGGAGGAGAGCACGCGGTCGGCGCCGCTTGGGATGGTGCCGGCAAAGGTGGAGTGCTGCCTGGAGGGATCAGTGCATTCCTGCCCCTCCTCCCGATCGTCCACTTTGGCTGCTTCGAGGAGGCCACTCCGGATCTCGGGGTGACCCCTGTAGAACGGGCCAGCTCCACCGCTGGATGCGCGTCCCCATCGTCATCGTCAGAAAAGTTGTGGAGGAGTTCCCCCTGCTTCGGGGCAGAGGATTCCGCCTCCCCCGTCCTCCTCGATGGCCTTAGAGGAATGGTCGTTGGAGGACAGTTTCACCAAGGATGCGGCCGGTGGGGGAGGCCCCATCGGCATCGGTCCAAACTCGTTGAAGACAGACATGGCGGCGGCGATCTTCTCTTCATCGTCTCGGCGGTACAGCGGGAGGCAATCATTTGGAGGGCCGCTTGGGACCTTCCCAGTCAAGGAAAGCAACACCTTGCTCAGCTCCTCCTTAGGAAGGCTGCCTGGCACAGGCGGATCTTGTCGTCGGCACCCACGATCATCCATAAGGGGTGGGAGCGATCCTGGAGCGGTGCCAGGTGCTGTGTCAGGAAGTCCTTGACGATCATTGCCCCCGTCAGCTTCTCGGCCTTCAGGTCGGCCTCCATCTTCCTCATCAACGGCCTCAGATGGGGGTCGGTGATCTTCTCGGTAAACCACCCCTTCTCGGAGGTCAGGAGCCCGGTCAGCATCTCCAGCTGGTCATGGGAGCACTTGGCATCCATTAGGACCCACTTTTTCCGGGTGTCCTCTGCCTTCTTCCCGGCGTGTGAGATCGCATTGCCGCCCCAGGCCACGAGGAAGCTGACCCACCCTGTAGGCCGGTCTCCTGTCAAGCGGAGGTAGAAGAAGTGGCGGAGGATGGAAACGGAGGGCATCACCCGCACGAACGCCTCACAGTAGAAGGCGAAGATGGACAAGAGGAGGATAGAGTTGGTGTGGATGTGGAGCACGTGGAGGCAGTAATGGTGGAGAATGACATAGAAGAAGCGGGAGAAGGGAGGAATCAGCGCCGAGCAGATGCTGTGCAAGAAGAAGGGATAGAAGGTACTATTCACGGGCTCCGGCACGGCGGAGGCAACCCGGAGCGCTGTCTTCCCCCACGCGCTATCATCGCTTGCAGTCAGGAGAAGCGTAGTCTGGAGCTTATCCCCGACGACCGAGGGCGTGATCCGCGCCGGCTCAAACGAGGCAGTTTCGGCAGCTGGGGCTAGAGCGTTGGCTTTCTCAGCGGCCATCAGGCAAAGGATTGGAGGGAAGGATCGGCAGATCCGGACCATTTCTTTGGCGTTGGGAGAAGGGGATCTGGAGCAAGATGAAGGGAAGGCAATGAAGGCACGGCGGCAGATGGCATCCCTTTTGTTAGATGGAAACGCTAGCCGAGGCAGCATGGGGAAGTGGAGATGCTCATGTCCCATCAATCACCATGCGTAGTTCAAGGCCGTAGGCAGTTAGGGCTCGTGGTGCTTTGCACTTGCCCTTTGGCATCGCCTAGAAGCCAAGTCCGAGCATGCCTTGGGCCTGGGGGCTACTATCGGTGTTCTTGATATGAGGGTACCCAGACTTTCCTACATGCGGCCCACTGCACGCTTCCATCGACGGCCTGGTACGGCCCAACTTCAGCATCGACAACTCAAGACCCTTGCAAGAGGCCATGCTTCGTGAGGCAAATGACGCCAAGACCTCCAAGGGAATGGCCTCCCCAGGCTGGCTCCCAAGGGGCGGAGAGTTCTATGCAAGGTGCACCTCTCGAGGCTCAGCTGACGTTAGGCATGATGACTATGTCCAGGCGGGCGCCAGCGGGTGCAGGGTACCACTTTCCTCTTTGGTGCAAAGGAGGCAAGCAGCAGGCATGGAGTCCCGAGGAATCAGCCAAAGGTTTCCATTCTAGTGAAACAAGACCAAGACTGCCAAGATGGGAGGACGGAGGTCATCGCCGAGCCCACTGCAGCGTCACGACCAGAGGCTTTTCACAGGAAAAGACCACTTTAGTCAAGATAGGATGTACTTCGTGTCCCCCTTCAAATCTGGCTGTTGTGGGATCCCTTCCCGCCAACATTTGGGAAGAGGACCCAGGCGACAATAAATAGGACTTAACCACCACCATAGAGGGGGACGAACAGATAGGATCCATTCTCATCCAACCACTTCACCAGCTCTCCTGAGCTCAAGAACACCTCATCTCCTGAGGCCAGTTCATCCACTGCACTAGTTCATCCACAGCCCTTCGAGGCAATCCACCAAAACGCTATTGTAGGGTATTACACCGCAAGGTGGCCCGAACCAGGATAAACTGTTGTGTCTCTCTGTCCCTTTGAGCTCGACGCGCTAGGTCTAGAAGATCGCGAGTAGGCAGGCTGGGTAGGTTGAGATCTCCGCACGCACCCTAGAGTTCGAACCTATGAAGGGTGCATGGAATCCGAAATCCGACACTTCTGTAGCTTATCAAATGTTCTTGTCTTGAGGCCTCACAACATTTTATTATTTTCCCTCTCAACTTGTATGTTGCTTCTGGGATGCGCAATGGAGGCAAATGAGATCTTGCTTCCGAGGGCATGAACGTATTGCATGAAGGCGCGGCTTGTGAATTGGGTGCCATTGTCGGTGATGATTCGAGCAAGTACCCCGAAGCGGCACACCAATCCTTTCAAGAACTTGATAGCTGACTGTGCGGTCACCTTTCTCACGCGCTCCACTGCCGGCCACTTTGTAAACTTGTCGATTGCAACAAACAAGAATTCAAAGCCCCCGGTAGCATGGGGGAAGGGGCCCAAGATGTCAAGCCCCCAGACCAATAATGGCCATGACAAAGGGATCATTTGGAGAGCTTGAGTAGGCTGATGGACCATCTCAATTGCATCCTGGAAGTCTGTCGCCCAGTAGAAACCTTGCCGGAAAGCTTTTCCAACCAAGGCCCTTGATCCGATGTGGGAGCCACACATACCCTTGTGAGTTTCTGCAAGTAGTTCCTTTCCTTATTCCTAGAAAATGCACTCCAGCTTCACACCGTTGGGCCTTCTTCTGAATAGCATAGTGTCAACAAACTGATACATACTAGCCCTCCAGGCTACTTTTTCAGCTTCTTCTTGCTCTTTGGGAAGTTCTCCTGTTTGGAGGAAATGAGGGAAGTGTCATGCCCAAGTTGGAGCCTGAGGCTTGACAACGAGGACCAGTGGCACCTCCTCATTCACGGGAGCGCATGTGTCAATTGCAAGGATTGGTAGTTTGGCGGGAGAGTGCAGCTCACCGATCAAAGGGGAGTTGTTCCCGCTAAGCTCTATGGCGAGTGCATCGGAAAGCTCTTCCGGGAGAGGCTTGCCGGAGTCCAGTTTCCTCCTCTTTCTGGTCAATTTTACAAGGGACACGGAGGGTCGAGTCAGATGGAGACCAAAAGTCCCTGGTTCCACAGGGAGATTTTGTGCAGCGCACTTTGAAAGATGGTGAGCAATGCTGTTTTCCGCACGTGGCACGTGCTTGGTTTGCAATCCATCAAAGCGCTCCTCCAACTCTCTCACTTCCTCGACGTATGCTTCCATCAATGGGCTTTGGTAATCCTTGTTTACTTGTCTTACCACAAGTTGCGAATCTCCATGGATGTCGGTGTTCTAGGAATGGGGGTACCCAGACTTGCCTGCCTACGGTCTGCGGCGTGGCTCAAGGAGTGGCCCAGTACGGCCCATCTTCATCAACACATGCTCAAGACCCTCGCGAGGGGCCAGGCCTCGTGGGGCGGACGACAGGAGGCTTCCTTGGACACAACCTCGTCATGCTGGCTCGCGAGGAGGCGGAGAGATCAAGGCGGGGTACCTCGCAAGGTGCCCATGACGCAAGCCATGACGACCAAGGCCAGGCGGGCGCCGTCCTGCGCAGAGTCCTTGTTTCCTCTTTGGTGCAAAGGGGGCAAGCGCAGGCGAGAGTATCAAGCAAAGGCAACCATTTTGGTGCAACAAGACCAAGACCAGCAGGACGGCAGAACAGAGGTCATCGTGGAGCCCAAGACGGCGTCATCGTCAGGGTCTTTGGCAGGCGAGGACCAACTTTAGTCAGGATAAGTGTACTAGATGTTCCCCTTCAAAATGGCCAATTGTTGGCGTCCTTCCCGCTCAATATTTGGGGAAAGGCCCAGGGCCTCCGCCTATAAATAGGACTAGCCACCCACAGGGTAGGGGGATCGATCCGAGACATCGGCATCTAGAGAGAGAGAAAGAGAGGCGACTGAACTCCCCTAGCAGTTCATCGCACCAGCCAAGAATAGACCCTCGCGAGGCTGTTCTTCCTTGTACTGTTCCTCATCAGCCCCAGAGGCAAGCCACCACACCACACACTGGCGTAGGGTATTACACCACAATGGTGGCCTGAACCAGTATAAACCTCATGTCCTCTGTGTTGTTCTTCATGTAGCTTTAGATCCTTGCAAGGCGACGAGACATGGGTAGGTAGGGGGTGTGATCTCCGCGTGCACCCCGGAGTTCGAACCTTGAGGGTCTACCGGAACCCGAAATCCAACATTTGGTGCACTAGGTAGGGGTGCGCCGGAATCCGCCTTCCATCGCCTCGTGTTTCGCCGCCCGTCGCATCCATTGCAGATGCTCGTCGAGCCCGCGCCGAGAGCCGGGCCGCTCTCGCCATTCGCGTCGCCCAGACGGCCCCTGTTGGCAGGTGCCCCCGCCGTCCCCCATCGCCTGCCGTCAACGCCGCCACCGTCCCAACAGGGAACGAGCAGCAGGCGTCGTCCCTGCATCCTTCGGTGCGGCGAGAAGGCCGCACCGCCACCCCGTCGCTGACTCCAGCCGGCTCCTCGTCCCATGCCCGTCGCGCCCCTGCGGACGCGCACGCCGCACTGTTCCTGGCGTGGGAACTCCTGCACTACCATCCCATCGACGACCTCTACGACGAATGGCTCACCCGCATCACCGAGCTCGTCAGCGCCGCTGGGGGCTCCCCTGCGCCATCCCTCTCGCTGCACCGCGCCCCGCCCTCTGCGGGCGAGGAAGCTACGGGGGTGCCTCAGCCGCCTCCCCCTCAAGAAGGTGCCTTGGCTCCAAGGCGCATGGCCCCTGGGCGGAACCCACTCCGTCCGGCGCCAGCACAGCAAGAGAAGAGCTGCCAAGAGATCCCTCGTCCCCAAGAAGCCGCCCGTGTGCTCCCCGCACCGGCCCGACACGAACGCGCTCCTGCTCCAATGCATCAAGACCCCGTGCTTCACCTGGCGGCAGCGCACAGGGACTTCCAAGACCAAGCTCTCCGTCACCTAAGGCCTCCCACGGCCACTGTAGGCTGACATGCCTTCACCGCCGAGCTGCGCAGCATGGCCTGGCCGGGCAAGTTCAAGCCAGACCTTCCCCCATGCTACGATGGCACGGCTGACCCTGCGGAGTTCCTCCAGCTCTATGAGCTGGGCATCGAAGCCGCCAACAGGGACGAGAAGGTCATGGCAAACCGGTTCCCCATGGCGCTCAAGGACGGCGCCCGCACCTGGCTACTGAACCTGGCTCCTGGCACGATATCCTCCTGGGACGAGATGCGCACCCGATTCATCGCCAACTTCCAAGGCACTCGCGACCGGCCCCCGGCCATGAGCGACCTACGTCGCATCAAGCAGGAGCCGAGAGAGACGCTGTAGAAGTTCATCCAGCGTTTCAACAGCGCTCGCCTTAAGATCCCCAAGGTGTCCGAGGAGGCCATCATCTCAGCCTTCTCCGACGGCGTGCGTGATGTCAAGATGAAGGAGGAGCTTGTGATCCATGAGGACCTGTGCACCTCCCTGGAGCTGTTCAACTTGGTGACCAAGTGTGCTAGGGCTAAGGAAGGGCGCCTTTCCGTCCTTGAGCTGTCAGCTGCTGACCCAGAAGAGAAGAAGCCCAAGGCCAAGGACGTGAAGCGCAAGGGGGCTGCCGTGCTTGCAGCATAGATGAACACCAAGCGAGGCAGGAATCAGCCTGAGTCATCCAAGGGCAGCCGGTACTGCGTGTACCACGACCTCCACACCCACAACACCAACGAATGCCATGAGCTCAGGGCCGTGCGAGACGTACGTGCCGGCTGACGCCCCGAGCTCAGTGACCGGGGCTATGGCCGAGGAGGAGGAAGAGGTGGAGGACGATGGGAAGACCGTGGCCCTCGCCAAGGGTGGCATGACCGACCTCGCGAGGACCGCTAGCAGGACCAGCCTCGTGAGGGAGGTTGGAGGGACCCACCTCGCGAGGGGGGTTGGAGGGATCATCCTCGCGAGGATCGCCCACAAGGCAACGCGGGCCTCCCTCCTCTGCCACCACAGCCGAGGAGGAATGCAGACCATCATCAGGACGAGGGGGCTGGAGGCTTCCAGGAGCCGCGCGCAATCGCTTGCATCTTGGGCGGCGCTCAAGCCCCGGCCTCTCAGCGCATCTTCAAGCAGTTTGCTCGCGAAGTTAATGCAGTCCTCCCCAAGCTTGAGGCAACGTGCCCTCTCAGGTGGTCAGTGTGCGCCATCACGTTCAGCTCAGCGGATCAGCTCAAGTGCGCAGCCACAGCCGGAGTCCTCCCGATGCTTTGTTCCCCAATCATCAGCAATGTGCAAGTCACCAGGACCCTCATCGACGGCGGGGCAGGGCTCAATGTCCTATCCGTCGAGACGTTCAACAATCTCCAAGTGCCATACAATCAGCTGCAGCCAACCAAGCCTTTCTCAGGAGTCACTGATGGTTCCACAGTTCCGATAGGGCAGGTCCGCCTTCCTGTTACCTTCGGGAAGCGCGACAACTACCGCACCGAGCTCATTGACTTCGACATCGCTCACATCCGCCTGCCGTACAATGTCATCCTCGGGTACCCAGCTCTGGCCAATTTCATGGCCGTGACCCATCATGGCTACAATGTCCTCAAGATGCCAGGAAGTTGTGGAGTCATCACGGTGCCTTGTGAAGAGAGAGACATTGTGTGTTCTCTGGAGCGTGCTTTCCAAGCCGCATCAATTGAAGACCCAGATCACAGGAGCGGGAGGCTTCCCGAGGCTGCTCCTAAGAAGAAGAAGACATCACCCCTTGGGAGGCAGGCCCCTCAGGGTCCGCGCCTGTTCAGGGGGCACCTCCTTCTGTCGCATAGGAAGGTGCGCCCGGCGCCCTCCTCGAGCAAGGCTTGGGGGCTCTCTCCTGGAGGGCCATCGACTTTGCTAGGATCACGAGGGAGGCGCTCAGGCACCACTTGGAGGCGTGCTTCAACGCACGTTTCCCTTAGGAAGGAGCAAGGCAAGGAGGGCCAAACCCTCAGAATTCGTCAGCAAGATCATTCAGGAGATGCAGGAGTCAAGAATCATGAGTGGCAACCGTCACTTACCCGCCGTAGCTCCCCATCCAGGCGAGGATGGTGGGCTGCGCGTCTGCATCGACATACCAGGTCTCAACCGAGCCGCCTCTCAGGAGCGCCTCTGTCCCTCACGCCTGGGATGCTGCAAAGGTCCACCCCACAACTATGTTCGCATGACTTACGGCCTGTCGAACACGGCTGCTGTACGTCAGCGCCTCATGAGGAGCATCCTGGAGGCTCAAGCGGTCAGGCATTCCGCAGTCTTGGCGGAGATGGAGATGGTCGGCGAGGAGCCGCCAGCGCCCCCGGAGCCTCCCGAGGCCCCTGGGCCTGGGGGCTCGTGAAGATCGGCCTCCACAACGCATGCCGTCCGCTACTTCAGCATTTCCTCATCTTCAACATTATTAGCTGACATCCTTCGAGTTTCATTTTCAGCTGGGAGCACCCCCCAGGGCTGCATCATTCCCAGGCCGCGTGGGTCCGTCCCTGTGGCATGTATTCCTTTGGTTCATGGTTTCAGTTGACTTTATTGGGGGCGCCCCTCGGGCTGCACTATCCCCAAGACACCCGGGCCAGACCCAGTGGCATGTATTCCGCTCGTGTTTATTCAAGTCGTGCGTTTGACCCGTCATGATCATTATTTGATGCCTGTCCACATCATCCTTCTTCCTTCATGTCGGCCGCTTGCACGTTAGAGGGGGGGTACCTGAGCATCGCGACTCATGGGCTCTTACTGGTTCTCCAGCCCTCACCCTCTGGCCTTGTCCACGACATCGCGACCTGGCATACCAAATTTGCAGGAACACATTACAAGTAACGGCCCAGAGCCAGGCGCAACCCGCCTTGAGGTAGGGCCCCATGAGTCTCGCGCCGGCTCACGGGTGCCCGGATACACCTTGTCAGGCCCTACCGTGCCAGTCATGTGTCAGGGCGGGTTGTACACGCCCCGGGGGCTCCTCCCGAAGGGGAGCCCCCTCCCATGCACCAGTGGAAGCACCATGCTACGTGCTGGCTGATGACACTGCCGAGGAGCAGCTATGCCCATACACATACGGAAGCGCTATGCTCCGCGCTGGTGATAAACAACTGAGGGTGGCCCCCGGCCGCATCAACCTCAGGGAGCCCAGAGCTCAATGTCCGGCCTCATCTTAACGCCTCCCCTCAGGAAGTGCCGCGCGAGGGGGCTGGGCACGGGGGCTACGCCTGGGTCACGCCCAGGCGCACGCCACCCAGCCAGACCCCTCGGGCCTGGTTCGTCGCACGCCTCTCCCCGAGCGGAGCCAAGGTACGAAGGCCGTTTGAACGTCAAGGGGGACTCCTGAGCATCGCGACTCAGGAGCCTAACTGGTCAAGTAGCCCCTCAGCCCTTAGTTCCAAAAGGCTAACAGAGGTTGAGGTATGCGCGGGGTCGAGCTCTGTCGATGTAGAACGGTAAATTCAGCCATACACCTCACCTCCCTACTTGCTATTCGTGCGTCAAGGGGGACTCCTAAGCATCGCGACTCAGGAGCCTAACTTGTCACGTAGCCCCTCACTCCTTGGTCCCGTCCTGGTTTCCGATCGGGGCTAACGGCGGCTGAGGCATGCGCGGGGCCGGGCTCTGCTGACGTAGAACATAAGCAAGTAGGAAGGAAAAGCGCAAATCTTAAGGAAATCAAAAGCAAATATTACAGTCCATAGAGTGATTTGACAATGCCAAACGCAAGTTTAAACGCCTCCGCGAGGCAGGATGCATGTTGCAGGAACTAAAAGCAGGACGGGAGCCGCGAAGGGGTCACTTTCTGGCGGTGCCATCGCTGGTGACGGAGCTGCGTTGGGCGACTTCGCCTCATGGAGCCTTAGGATCGGGAGCGCCTCGCTTTGGCTTGGTGCTGAAGGCCCGGAACATCACCAGCAGAGCCTCCGCTCGACCCTTCACAGCCTCAGCAGCGGCAGCGGCAAGCTCGCCGCTCACAGGCTCCAGTAGGCTGTAAAGGTCAACGCCTGGGGTCGCGGAGGTAGACATGGGTGAAGACGCGCGTCAGCGCTGCAGAATAAAGGACACGCGCCTCAGCCTCAGCCGTGGGGCCAAGGCTAAGGGCGACATCTTCAAGGGCGCGGACCATGAAGGGAAGCAGCTTGGCGGGGCCGTCCTCGGCGCCGGCCAGCGGGCTTTCCAGGCTGCTGTCATAAAGCGACTTCAGCAGGGTGCGAGCCTTCACCTCCAGCTTCACGAAGGCCACGCGGTCCTCGGCTAGGACCCGCGCCTTGTCGTCCAGCTCGATCCTCTTCGCCTCCAATGCCTGCTCCAGCGCACCCAGGCGGCCATGGCGTTCCTCAAGTTTGGCATCCCGGTCCTTGGCGGTAGCCTCGCGAGCCTTCATGTCTTCCTCCTTCTCCTGGCGGACACGGGCCTCCTTGGCAAGCTGGTCGCGCAGGCCTTGCAGCTCACTCTCCAGCGCCTCACAGCGACCTCGGACATCTGCTACAGCGTCGCGAGCGGCCTTCGCCTAAAGGATGGCCTGCTTCTCCTCGTCGCAAGCCGTCGTGCCCTGAGCCAGTGCCGCTCGGACTGAAGCATCAGAGTGGACCCAGCCAGAGGCCAGCTCCAGGCGCCCAGCCACCAAGCGAGGGTTGGCACCCGGAAGATCTTTCCGCAGCCGGTCCAGCTCAGCAGCAGCACGATCCAGGACAGTAGAAGGAGTCGGAGAGATGGCAGTAGGCGGAGTAGGGGGAGAAGGCGGTAGCATAATCTTAACACCATGAGTCGGGACCTTCTGTGCCCCGACGACTGCAGCAGTGGCGTCAGTCAAGGACACCTCGGGAGTCGCTTGGGCCATGGGGGCTGAGCTCGCCCCAGCTAGCCTCGCCAGGCCTCGCGAGGATGACCAGGCAGGAGAGGCCCGCGTCTTACCGCCCCCTTGTCCCGCAGATGGAGGTGATGCCCCGGACGAAGCCTCAGGAGCCCCCTTCAGCTTTTTCGCCGTAGGAACCGGCATAGCCAAGGAATATGGACGTCAAGCCTCAACAACCAAGCAAGAAGCAAAACGAGAATCAAGCACTTACTGGTCATCGCTCGCGGGCTCAAGAAACCTCCGGCCGAACATGAAGCCCGAGAGCCGGCTGCTGGGATCAACCTCAAGAGGCTCGGGAGCGGGAAGCACGTCTGCAGATTGCCTCGGAGCCGGAGTAGACCCGCGGGGAACCAGCCCCGTCCTGTCCTTCTTCGGGATCAGGGGTGAGCTCTCGCCACCTCGCTCATCGCCATCCTCACCGTCATCCGGCATGAGGCGAAGAGCGCGAGACCTGCACTGAGGGAGGGGTGCCCTCAACTCCCCGTTGGTCGCCTCGGAATCGGGCTCCTCTTCCTGCTCCTCTTCCTCCTCCCTGCTGGAGTCGCCGGAAGACACGTTCGCCGTCGCCAGGGCCGCCAGGTCCTCGGGAACCTCCGCAGGCACAGGCCCGTCCCCGTCGAAAGCGGGCATGGAGTTCACCACCTGCTCCCAATCCTCCAGAAGGAATAGGAGCACAGGAGCACCCTCCAGTCTCGCCACGTCACCCCCAACCAAGGATTGGAGGACCGCGGCCAGATCTTCGTCGGCTAGGACTTCAAGGTTCGGGCGAAGGGCGGCGTCGC